>NC_053022.1:440366990-440367070 GCF_003073215.2 Triticum urartu | reverse complement strand
ACTAAACGCTTCCGCTTTCGGTGTACGAGGGTACGTGGACACACTCTCCCGTCTCGTTGCTATGCATCTCCTAGATAGAT
>NC_053022.1:440274887-440365990 GCF_003073215.2 Triticum urartu | reverse complement strand
AACAACATTCGGGTTACTGCATATACATATCTTCATAACCCTAGCGTCACCGAACCTTAAGTGTGTAGACCCTACGGGTTCGGGAGACATGCAGACATGACCGGGACGACTCTCCGGTCAATAACCAATAGCGGGATCTGGATACCCATGTTGGCTCCCACATGCTCCATGATGATCTCATCGGATGAACCACGATGTCGAGGATTTAATCAACCCCGTATACAATTCCCTTTGTCAATCGGTATGTTACTTGCCCGAGACTCGATCGTTGGTATCCCAATACCTTGTTCAGTCTCGTTACCGGCAAGTCACTTTACTCGTACCGTAATGCATGATCCCGTGATCAACCACTTGGTCACCTTGAGCTCATAATGATGATGCATTACCGAGTGGGCCCAATGATACCTCTCCGTTATATGGAGTGACAAATCCCAGTCTCGATCCGTGTCAACCCAACAGACACTTTCGGAAATACCTGTAGTGCACCTTTATAGTCACCCAGTTACGTTGTGACGTTTGATACACCCAAAGCACTCTTACGGTATCCGGGAGTTACACGATCTCATGGTCAAAGTTAAAGATACTTGACATTGGAAAAGCTCTAGCAAACGAACTACACGATCTTGTGATATGCTTAGGATTAGGTCTTGTCCATCACATCATTCTCCTAATGATGTGATCCCGTTATCAATGACATCCAATGTCCATAGCCAGGAAACCATGACTATCTGTTGATCAACGAGCTAGTCAACTAGAGGCTTACTAGGGACATATTATGGTCTATGTATTCACACGTGTATTACGATTTCCGGATAATACAGTTATAGCATGAATAAAGACAATTATCATGATCAAAGAAATATAATAATAATACTTTTATTATTGCCTCTAGGGCATATTTCCAACACACCGTGCCACTGTTCCTAGTCTGTCCCAAGCCCACCTGTACCGTGTGCCACTTGGTAGACTACTAACACAACCTACAAACACCAGAAACTAGTTGCAACTCCTGGACAGAGATCAGGTTGATTAATAAGTCGAGAGGGGCACTTAAGCATTCCAATGCGTGGTAGTAGCTGTTCATGGATCACAAACACAGAACTCAGTTCCTAATGACGGCTGCAATGAGACAACCCACCATGTACTCCTACATGGCCTCTCACCTCTACCTTTACCAAATCATGTTCACACACTTAGCTCTCAACGGTAGGACATGTTCACCACGTTCCAATTCATTCCCGATGAATCAGACCTGACTCAACTCTAAGCAGTAGCAGGCATGACAACAAGCATGAATGAGTAGGCACATCAGGGCTCAAACAATTCCTACTCATGCTAGTGGGTTTCATCTATTTACTGTGGCAATGACAGGTCATGCAGAGGAAAGGGGTTCAACTACCGCAGCATGTAACAGTTGAATCGCTGTTGTCCTAACGCAGTAAAAGAGAGCATGAGCGAGAGAGTGGGATTGTATCGGAATGAGCAAGGGGGTTTTGCTTGCCTGGCACTTCTGAAGATATTATAGCTCTTCATCGGTGTCATCGAATTCATCGTCGGGATACGCCTACCGAGAGGGGGCAAGCACCGGCAAGAGAATAACACAATCAATGCAAATGCGACAATATGATGCATGATAATGGCATGTATATGTGATGTTGTTTGAGCTAATGCAAACAGCAACAAGTTCAATGGAGCTCATTTGAATCAAGGATTCAAATGCAACTCCAAACTTAAGCATTTTAAATGCCCTTTATGTGTTTTCATCTATACAGAAGGTTTAGGTTGTTTTTTCATGCATGAAACTAGTAAAGATGGATGGATTGAATTTTTCTGATAATTTTTCATATATAAATTATTTCATTCTGAGTTATAGATTAATTTCTATGATTTTTAGAAGTTTTAGGAATTTTCTAGAATTTTCTAATTATTTTAAATCCAAAAAATTATTAACCGCGTCAGCATTGCATCATTGTGACGTCAGCAAGTCAACTGCAGCTGACCAGGTCAAACCCGACCAGTGGGGTCCACTGGTCAGTCACACAGTGCTGTCTGGGACACCGACAGGTGGGGTCAGGTCAACAGCCACGTCAGCAAGTCAACGTTGACGTGTGGGGTCGGTCAACACGTGACGTGGCCAGGTCAAACTGACATGTGGGCCCTGCGGGGTTAGTTTAGTCTAAACAAAACTGAACCGTGGTTAATTAGGAAGTGGGGCCCGTCTGTAAGTGGCTCTAGGGTTAATTAGCGATGTCATTAGCTGCTAATGATGGGCCACGTCGACCTCGCCGGAGTTCAGCCGGCGGCGACCACAGAACACGGCGGGGCGCGTCGGATTTGCGCTAGAGGCGTTGGGTTAGCGTGCTGAGGGCACCAGGGCATAGCCCTTGCTCGCCCGCATCAAGAGGATGCGGAGTTGGGCGCGGGGGTCACCGGAATCAACGTCGGCGACGAGTTTTGCGGCGGCCGTGGTTTGGTCAAGCTCGGAATCGGCATTTTGGTGCACGGCGGGACGAGCGGTGGGGTGCTTCATGATCCTGCAGACATGCTGAGCACGGTGACGCACTCAGGCTCGAGCTGTAGTGGCTACAACGACGACGGCGACATGGCCGGCGGTAGGGGAAGCTCGGCCATGGCGGTTACAGACGCTGGAGGTTGCAAACAACAAAGATAACGAGGAGGAAAAGACGGCGAGCTCACAACGGCCACGTAGACAAGCTCAGCGGGCTCGGGGATGTCCTGCATGCGGCGAATCGACGACGGCGATCACCGGACAGAGACGCGGAAGATGGCGATGATGGCGGCTCCATAGGGCCTCCGCGTTAGCTTTCTTTGATGGAGAAGCATGGTGCATGGTGGCGGAGGTGCTTGACTGATCGGGGAGGCAGGGCATCGGCGGTGGGCGCGGCAGCAACAAGCGGTGGCGACTTTGGCGCTCGGGTTCGGGCGAGAGAGAGGAAGCAGAGGGCAAGAGGGCCTCGGGGAAGAGGTCCAGGGGGAGATGGAAGAGTGCAGGGGGGTGCTGGGCGTCTCCAGGCAAGTAGCTGGACTCGCGGGGACGCTTCCAGCGCGAAGCAGGAGGTGGAGGCCTCCCAACGCCCGCGTGCGTCTTCGCCTCTGCCTACTGGTAGAGGAAGACGACGAGCGACGAGGTAGGTGGGCTACGCTAGTCAAGCTGGGCTGGCTACAAGTAAGTGGTCCAGGTAGGTTACTTTCTCCTTTACTGTTTTTCTATTTTGTTTCTCTGTTTTGATTTGAATCTTGCCACTGTTTGAATTTCCAATAGTTTCAAACCAGTGCCAAAAATCCTCTGAACAATTTTATGTTGCTAGATGGACTTTTCCAAAAGCACATAAAACATTTCAAAGTTATTTGCAATATATTCTATATATATTATGAATATAATTCCAAATTCAAATACAATAATGATTTAAATTCAGTGCCCAAAATTATTCTTCAAAAATGTTCATTATTTTTGGTTTGGATCAAGACCATTGCCAAAAATATCAAACATCATTGAAGAGCATTTTGGGTTCATTGAATGCAATTTTTTTGAGCTGGACCTATTTGATTTCAAAGTGCTAGGGTTTGATCACCCCCATTTCAGGTTTCTTTGGAATTTAAACATGATGCAAACAAGGTGCATCACTAGGCAGTACCAGAAGCTAGGGATGTGACAATACCACCCCTAACAGGTCAACAGGCTATATGCCTTTCTTCATGGTTTATGGGGCCGAGGCGGTTGTACCAAGTGATATCTGCCATGACTCGCCTAGAGAGGCGGCTTATGTTGAAGCTGATAATGAGATGGCACATCAGAATGCAATTGATGCTCTGGATGAAGAGTGTGACCTTGTGGCGGCTCATTCGGCAATATATCAGCAAGACTTACATCGCTATCATAGCTGTAGAGTTTGAAGCCGGACCTTTGAAGAGGGTGACTTAGTGCTCCGTTTGATTCAAGATTAGACAAGGATGCATAAGCTTTTGCCTCCTTGGGAAGGACCCTTTGTGATCAGCAAAAATCTCAATAACGGGTCTTACTACCTCATTGTCATACGAGAGAACAAAGAATCCCGCATTGTTCAATTCCTCCTGAATTACAATATTGCTCATCTTTGGCCTTATTACAACTGAGCCACCGGTTCTTATCATTGTACATACTTCTGTCGATGTATATATCTCTTTATGATCAATATAATAAAGTCGACATCCCTGAAAAATTCAAGGCTTCTGCCATTTCATTTATGTTATATGAGTCTTTATTAGTTGATCATAAGGTCACTTGGGGGCTTCCAACCCATCAGGTTTAGCTTTCATACCCTCTTGACCAGGCTGAGTTGCCACATTACGACTTACACCTGCCTATTTACAACTTGCTACTCTACCAGTTGACCGGCCGAACTCTTAACAGTCAATCTTTTTTAAGACCCTGAACTTGTTAAGGTTAAAACGGAGGCTTGTGTCATGTGATATCCGGCTTACAGTGAGCTAGGATAAACTCAACAGCTATGCGGCCTTGAAAGCAAGTATGAGGCCTGTGAGCCATCTTTTCCAAACGTGTTTTAAAAGTCAGCTTAACAAATACTTGAGATTGACATTTTTCTGTTCTGGTTTCTTTTGATGTTTTTATTCTCTCAAGGATTTTGCTTTTGTGCAAATTTTGACTACCCGGGTCGTGAGGCTCCGGATTATGTTGCTCATGATTGAGTATTTCGGGTTGTCACCCGCCCTGGCCTTATGACTTTAAATCACCAGTATGTTATGGCTTGAACAGTCGTGGTTGTGATTTTTTTTCAGTAGTCATATAAGGCTACAAGCCTTTGGGTTGTCACCCGCCCTGGCTTTTGACTTTAAATCGCCAGCATATATGTTGATTGACTTCTGCACATTATACAAGACCTCGGGTGAAACAAGAGTTGTGGCATGACTCATATGTCTGATTCAATCAAGCAGGCAACAAAGTCTTTCTGCTAAATTAAAAATTCAGATAAACATGCACGAAGGCATGACAGGTTGAATCACTGTTTTAAGCTACCCTATTACAAGGTTTCTAGTTAAGCCCAAAAGATTTTGAGTCAAATGTTTTTTGAGCTGCACTCCTTTAACCCGGCATTAGAGCTGTTCGGCTTATAAACACCATGCTCAATTCTCTTCTTGACGCCTTGAAGATTCCAGGTCATCCTGCGCCAGCTCTTCCTCATCGACCATCTGGAGGTCAGCCAATGTCTAGTCGATGACGTTTAAGGCCTCTAAGATAGCTTCATCCTTCATAATGACAAAACAATCAAGATCAGGAGCAAAAATATGCTTACGCCTTGGAGGAACAAGATCTACAACATTATGGGATGCCGGCTTAATTTTTTTGTTGTTGTCATCATAAGCCGGTGTGTACTTATTCAAATCTAGATCTTCTATGAGATTGCATGCCACAGGCCGCATCTCTCTGACACAGTTGTTGAAGTCTCTCTCTTCAAAGATCGATCCATCATCTTTGAACTTTGGGCAGTCGGTTGCTATTTCTTCCGGGTGAAGTTGTGATTGCCATGCTTTGGCCCGGCCGAGAGCAACAATGGCCCCTACGCGGGTGGCTGATAATTTAAACCCCTCAATTTGAGTCGGCACTGTTGAGAGATGGTCCAGCACAGTCTTGATATGCGTTGCAGGTTTTTTGCCACCTGCCAAAGAGACAAGGTTGCGCAATGTTCTAGCATACACTTACTCGATCAATGAATAAACTGCCTTTAATTTCAACAACATGTTCTGGCCAAGACCGGCCTTCTGGGGCCTCTTCAATTTTTTGCACAAGAGTCGCCACGCGGGTTAGAGATCATATATAATGACTTGCTGGGAGAGTTATAGAACTTTACAAGCATATAATGATGTGCAAGTTTTCTACTTACCAAAGATGGTGGCTGTCATGTGGGTTATATGTTGTTTTAAGCCAGCAAGCTTATCAGTCACCGGCTTAAGTTTCTTTTCAGCCTCTTCGGCTCTTTTCAGCAACGCGGACCTGCTAGATTACCAAGTGTTTCTTTCAGCATTAAAACCTGCCTTGATCTTCTCAAGCTCTTCCAATGAAGTTTTCAGCTTTGAATTCGCATTGTAAGTTTCAGCTTGTTGAAGTTCTATATTCTTCTTTAAATCGCTAAGTTGCGACTCTTTCACGTTCAATTCCTCCTGAATTACAATATTGAAGCAATGGTTCCCACACAAGGAGAAAGTTTCTATGATGTAGTTAAATTAAGTCCTAAGCAATGTACTTAACACTTGGGAGCTAATAGGTCATTTTAATTTCTATTAAGACCCGGCTCATCTTGTCCAAAGTTAAGCCGGCCCTCGGGGGCTACATATTTGACTCTGTTAAGGTCATTAAGACCCGGCTCAAAATATCAGTTTAAGTCGGCCCTTGGGGGCTACGCTTTGGAAATTTCACAAGTCTAAAGCATAGTCAATACTTTTCCTACACTTCAGACTTGGGGCTAGTACGGACATATGTTTATGCACAAGGTTAAAGAGGGGTTGGATATTATCATACCTCATATTTCTGCTTCATCAACTGGACCAACCCAGCCTCCATATCCCGGCTTGTGTTAAGGTGGCTCAAATAGCCCGCATGAAGGAAATATGCCCTAGAGGCAATACTAAAGTTGTTATTTTTATTTCCTTATATCATGATAAATGTTTATTATTCATGCTAGAATTGTATTAACCGGAAACTTAGTACATGTGTGAATACATAGACAAACAGAGTGTGTCTATGATGTGATGGACAAGACCCATCCGTTAGCTCAGCATAATGATTGTTTAGTTTTATTTCTATTGCTTTCGTCATGACTTATACATGTTCCTCTGACTACGAGATTATGCAACTCCCGAATACTGGAGGAACAGCTTGTGTGCTATCAAATGTCACAACATAACTGGGTGATTATAAAGATGCTCTACAGATGTCTCCGAAGGTGTTTGTTGGGTTGGCATAGACCGAGATTAGGATTTGTCACTTCGTGTATCGGAGAGGTATCTCTGGGCCCTCTCGGTAATACACATCACTAGCTATAAGCCTTGCAATCAATGTGACTAATGAGTTAGTAATGTGATGATGCATTACGGAACGAGTAAAGATACTTGCTGGTAACGAGATTGAACTAGGTATGATGATACCGAGGATCGAATCTCGGGCTAGTAACATACCGATGACAAAGGGAACAACATATGTTGTTATGCGGTTTAACCGATAAAGATCTTCATAGAATATGTAGGAGACAATATGAGCATCCAGGTTCCGCTATTGGTTATTGACCAGAGATGAGTCTCGGTCATGTCTACATAGTTCTCGAACTCGTAGGGTCCGCACGCTTAACGTTCGATGATGATTTGTATTGTGAGTTATGTGATTTGATGACCGAAGTTTTTTCGGAGTCCCAGATAAGATTACGGGTATGACGAGGAGTCTCGAAATGGTCGATAGGTAAAGATTCATATATAGGATGATGGTATTTGGACACCGGAAGTGTTCCGGGTGATACCAGGTCACCGGAAGGGGTTCCGGGCAACCCCCGACAAAGATATGGGCTTAATGGGCCAAGTAGGGGAACACACCAGCCCACAAGGGGCTGGTGTGCCCCCTATAGGGCCAGCCATGTGGGGATAAAGGGAAAGGAGAGGAGGAAAAGGAAAGTATGAAGTAGGACTCCTACTTCCTTCCCCTCCCCCCTCCTTCCTTTCCCCATTGTCCAAATATGGTAGGGGGCAAATTCGACTAGGGGCCCAAGTAGGATTTCTCCTACTTGGGCGCGCCCTAGGCTGCCTCCCTCCCTCTCCCTCCTTTATATATGTGGGGAGGGCACCCCTAGAACACACATCAATTGTTCCTAGCCGTGTGCGGCGCCCCCTCCACAGTTAACATCTCGGTCATATCGTTGTAGTGCTTAGGTGAAGCCCTGCGCTTGTAACTTCATCATCACCATCGCCATGCCGTCGTGCTGACGGAACTCTCCCTCGTCCTCAACTGGATCAAGAGCTCGAGGGATGTCATCGTGTTGAACATGTGCTGAACACGGAGGTGCCGTATGTTCGGTACTTGAATCGGTTGGATCCTGAAGACGTTCGACTTCATCAACCGCATTACTAAACGCTTCCACATTCAGTCTACAAGGGTACATGGACACACTCTCCCCGCTTGTTGCTATGCTTCTCCTAGATAGATCTTGCGTGATCGTAGGAATTTTTTTGAAATACTACGTTCCCCAACAGTGGCATCTGAGCCAGGTCTACGCGTAGATGTTATATGCATGAGTAGAACACAAAGAGTTGTGGGCGATAATAGTCATACTACTTAACATCAACATCTTACTTTGATTCAACAGTATTGTTGGATAAAGCGGCTCGGACTGACATTACATGACCACATTCATGAGACTGGTTCTATCGACGTGCTTCACACACAGGTGGCTAGCGGGTGTCTGTTTCTCTAGCTTTAGTTGAATCGAGTTTGACTACGCCCGGTCCTTGTTGAAGGTTAAAACAGCACACTTGACGAAAAATCGATGTGGTTTTGATGCGTAGGTAAGAATGGTTATTACTAGAAGCCCGTAGCAGCCACATAAAACTTGCAACAACAAAGTAGAGGACGTCTAACTTGTTTTTGCAGGGCTTGTTGTGATGTGATATGGTCAAGACGTGATGATATATAAATTGCTGTATGAGATGATCATGTTTTGTAAAAGTTATCGGCAATTGGCAGGAGCCATATGGTTGTCGCTTTATTGTATGAAATGGAATCGTCATGTAATTGCTTTAATTTATCACTAAGCGGTAGTGATAGTCGTAGAAGCAATCATTCGCGAGACGACAACGATGCTACGATGGAGATCAAGGTGTCAAGCCGGTGATGATGGTGATCATGACGGTGCTTTGGAGATGGAGATCAAAGGCACAAGATGATGATGGCCATATCATATCACTTATTTTGATTGCATGTGATATTTATCTTTTATGCATCTTATTTTGCTTAGTACAGCGATAGCATTATAAGATGATCTCTCACTAAATTTCAAGGTATAAGTGTTCTCCCTGAGTATGCACCGTTGCTACAGTTCGTCGTGCCAAGACACCACATGATGATCGGGTGTGATAAGCTCTACATTCACATACAACGGGTACAAGCCAGTTTTGCACACGCAGGATACTCGGGTTAAACTTGACTAGCCTAGCATATGCAGATATGGCCTCGGAACACTGAGACCGAAATGTCGGGTGTGAATCATATAGTAGATATGATCAACATAGTGATGTTCACCATTGAAAACTACTCCATCTCACGTGATGACCGAACATGGTTTAGTTGATATGGATCACGTGATCACTTAGATGACTAGAGAGATTTCTATCCAAGTGGGAGTTCTTAAGTAATATGATTAAATTGAACTTTAATTCATCATGAACTTAGTACCTGATAGTACTTTGCATATCTATGTTGTAGATCAATTGCTCGCGCATAGCTTCCCCGCTTTATTTATGATATGTTCCTAGAGAAAACTAAGTTGAAAATTGATAGTAGCAATGATGCGGACTAGGTTCGTGATCTGAGGATTATCCTCATTGCTACACAGAAGATTTATGTCCTTGATGCACCGCTAGGTGACAGAACTATTGCAGGAGCAAATGCAGACGTTATGAATGTTTGACAAGCTCGGTATGATGACTACTTGATAGTTTAGTGCACCATGCTTTACGGCTTAGAACCAGGACTTCAAAAATGTTTTGAAAACTCCATGGAGCATATGAGATGTTCCAAGAGTAGAAATTGGTATTTTAGACTCATTCCCGAATCGAGAGGTATAAGACCTCTGACAAGTTTTTTTGCCTACAAGATGGAGGAGAATAGCTCAACTAGTGAGCATCTGCTCAGAATGTCTGAGTACTACAATCGCTTGAATCAAGCGGGAGTTAATCTTCTAGATAAGATAGTGATTGACTGAGTTCTCTAGTCACCATCACCAAGTTACTCGAACTTCATGATGAACTATAATATGCAAGGGATGACGAAAACGATTCCCTGAGCTCTTTGCGATGCTGAAATCGGCGAAGGTAGAAATCAAGAAAAGTGTCAAGTGTTGATGGTTGACAAGACCACTAGTTTCAAGTAAAAGGTCAAGAGAAATAAAGGGAACTTCAAGAAGAATGACAAGCAAGTTGCCACTCCCATGAAGAAGCCCAAAGCTAGACCCAAGCCTGAAACTGAGTGCTTCTACTGCAAAGGAAATGGTCACTGGAAGCAGAACTGCCCCAAATACTTGGCGGATAAGAAGGATGGCAAAGTAAACAAAAGTATATATGATATACATGTTATTGATGTGTACTTTACTAGTATTCATAGTAACCCCTGGGTATTTGATATTGGTTTAGTTGCTATGATTAGTAACTTGAAACAGGAGTTATAAAATGAACAGAGACTAGTTGAGGGCAAGGTGACAATGTGTGTTGGAAGTGATTCCAAGGTTGATAAGATCACCATCGCACACTCCCTTTACCTTCAGGATTAGTGTTGAACCTAAAATAAATTTTATTTGGTGTTTGTGTTGAGCATAATATGATTGCATCATGTTTATTGCAATATGGTTATTCATTTAAGTCAAAGAATAATTGTTATTCTGTTTACATGAATAAAACCTTCTGTGGTCATACAACCAAGGTGAATTATTGAATCTTGATTGTAGTGATACACATATTCATAATATTGAAGCCAAAAGACGCAAGGTTAATAATGATAGTGCAACTTATTTGTGGCACTGCCGTTTAGGTCATATTGGTGTAAAGCACATGAAGAAACTCCATGCTGGTGGGATTTTGGAAGCACTTGATTATGAATCACTTGATGCTTGCGAACCATGCCTCATGGGCAAGATGACTAAGACTCCGTTCTACGAAAAAATAGAACGAGCCATTGACTTATTGGAAAGAATACATACCGATGTATGCGGTCCGATGAGTGTTGAGGCTCACGGCGGGTGAGGGAGTCTTGGATTAGGGGGTGTTCGGATAGCCGAACTATACCTTCAGCCGGACTCCTGGACTATGAAGATACAAGATTGAAGACTTCGTCCCGTGTCCGGAAGGGACTTTCCTTGGCGTGGAAGGCAAGCTTGGCGATACGGATATTCAGATCTCCTACCATTGTAACCGACTCTATGTAACCCTAGCCCTCTTCGGTGTCTATATAAACCGGAGGGTTTTAGTCCGTAGGACAACATACACATCAACAATCATACCATAGGCTAGCTTCTAGGGTTTAGCCTCTCTGATCTCGTGGTAGATCTACTCTTGTAATACCCATATCATCAATATTAATCAAGCAGGACATAGGGTTTTACCTCCATCGAGAGGGCCCGAACTAGGGTAAAATTTCGTGTCCCTTGCCTCCTGTTACCATCCGGCCTAGACGCACAGTTCGGGACCCCCTACCCGAGATCCGCTTGTTTTGACACCGACATTGGTGCTTTCATTGAGAGTTCCTCTGTGTCGTCGCCGTCAGGCCCGATGGCTCCTACGATCATCAATAGCGATGCAGTCCAGGGTGAGACCTTCCTCCCCGAACAGATCTTCGTCTTCGGCGGCTTCGCACTGCGGGCCAATTCACTTGGCCGACTGGAGCAGATCGAAAGCTACGCCCCTGGCCGTCAGGTCAGATTTGGAAGTTTAAACTACACGGCTGACATCCGTGGGGACTTGATCTTCGATGGATTCGAGCCACTTCAGAGTGCGCCGCACTGTCACGACGAGCATGATCTAACTCTGCCGCCGAACAATGCCCTGGAGGCCACATCCGCACCGGCTCTGACCCTTAGTTCGGAGCCAACTGCGCCGACCGAGGATGGGCAGTTGGACGCCACCTTGGGGGCTGCAATCCAAACGGCGATTGAGCCGAACACCAGCCCCGTACTCTGCGAGACTCATGACTCCAAGGAGCCGGACTCCTCTCCGTACTCCGAACCCTCCGCGCCCCTGCCAATCGAATCTGATTGGGCGCCGATCATGGAGTTCACTGCCGCAGACATCTTTCAGCACTCGCCTTTCGGTGATATCCTGAAGTCACTGAAGTCTCTCTCTTTATCAGGAGAGCCCTGGCCGGACTACGGTCAGCAAGGTTGGGGTACGGACGATGAAGAAATTAAAAGCCCACTCACCACCCACTTTGTAGCCACTGTCGACGACTTAACCGACATGCACGACTTCGACTCCAAAGACATCGACGGTATGGACGCTGATGAAGGAGATGATGAAACACCAGCGCCTACCAGGCCCTGGAAAGCCACCTCGTCATATGACATATACATGGTGGACACCCCAAAAGGGGGAGATGGCGACGGAACAGCGGAGGATGACCGCTCCAAGAAACAGCCTAAGCGCCGGCGTCAGCGGCGCCACTCAAAATCCCGCCAACACAAAAACAGTGATTCCAGCACGGGAGATATTAATACTCCGGAGAGTGCCGAACAAAACCCCCTCCAGCAAGATTTAGCACAGGAGGACGGAGAAACCAGCCCTCATGAGAGAGCGGCAGACAAAGAGGTCGAGAACGATAATTATATGCCTCCCTCGGAAGACGAGGCAAGCCTCGACAACGACGAATTCATCGTGCCAGAGGATCCCGTTGAGCAAAAGCGTTTCCAACGCACGCTTATGGCCACGGCAAGAAGCCTCAAGAAAAACAGCAACAGTTCAGAGCTGATCAAGATTTGCTGGTTGACAGATGGACTGAAGTCCTTGCGACCGAAGAGCATAAACTCAAACGCCCCTCCAAGAGCTACCCAAAGCGCAGGTTGCTACCCCAATTAGAGGGGGAAGCACTTGATGCGGCCGAACGGCCACCTCGTGGCCGCGACAGAGAGGCCTCCCGGCCCTCCACTCAAGCCGCACCCCGTACCAAGGCACGAGAATATGCGCCGGACTTACGAGACATGTTGGAGGACAAGGCAAGGAAAACATGATCGACCTACGGATCGTGTGGGCACCCCACGGCTCAAGACGGTAACCGTCACGCCGGCCACAAATTCGGCAGGGCCGAACACAGTAGACAAAGCTCATTGGAGCTACGTCATGATATCGCCCAGTACAGAGGCACCGCACACCGACTATGCTTTACAGACGAAATAATGGATCATCAAATCCCCGAGGGTTTCAAACCCGTAAACATCGAATCATATGATGGCACAACAGATCCTGCGGTCTGGATCGAGGATTATCTCCTTCATATCCACATGGCCCGCGGCGACGATTTTCACGCCATCAAATACCTCCCACTCAAGCTTAAAGGACCAGCTCGGCATTGGCTTAACAACTTGCCAACAGGATCAATCAGTTGTTGGGAGGACCTGGAAGCCGCATTCCTTGACAATTTCCAGGGCACTTATGTGCGACCCCCAGACGCCGATGACCTAAGTGTAAGTGCATCTAGTGCCACCCCTAGTTGGTTTTGGAGTATTGACAACAAACCTAGTTGAGGGACTAATGTGTTTGTGAGAATTGCAGGATAACACAGGTAGAAGTCCCTCATTGATTCGGTTTTCCTACCAGAGATGACCCCTAAAAATGTATGAAGACATTGAAGTCAAAGGTGGTATATGAAGATATTCACATTGAAGACTATGACAAGAGAAGACACCGCATGAAGCCTATGGAGCTCGAAGACTTAGATCTTTCGTAGTTCTTTTTCTTCTGTGTTGAGTCATAGGAACCACCGTACTGTTAAGTGGGGTCCAAGAGAACCAGTCAGAATGACTGAAGTGATGCTTAAACAAAACCTATGTCTTCGAGTGAAGACTTTGAGAGCGAATCTTGTCCAGAGTTGGACAAGTCAGCTTTGCTTGTAGCCCAAGTAAAGTTGCCGTGTGAGTTTGAAATCTGACCGTTGGAACACGTGTTAGTTCCTTAGTGACCCAGGGTCATTTTGGACAAATCAGGTTGGGTTGCCAAGTGGCTATAAATAGCCCACCCCCTACAACCATAAATGGTTGGCTGCTCAGATTCAGAGTACGGCTTTTGTCGTTTGAGAGCAACCCACCTCGAAGCCTTTGAGAGAGAATTCCTTGCGAGGATAAAGCCCTAACCACCCAGAGCCAAAGAGAATTAGGCATCACTTAAGTCCTCTTGTCTGTGTGATCTGAAGACTTATTACACTTGAGGACTGTGCATCCTCCAGTCGGTTAGGTGTCGCATTCTGAGCATCCAAGAGACATTGTGGATTGCCGATGAACGAAGTCTGTGAAGGTTTGGGAGTCTACCTTGAAGACTTACCAGAGTGATTGGGCGAGGTCTGTGTGACCTTAGCTCATGGGGAATACGGTGAGGACTGGGTGTCCTGAGCTGCGTGTTCAGGACTGGGTGTCCGGGACTGTGTGTCCTAAGGTTTAAATACCTAGCCACCCTAACCAGACGTACAGTTGTCACAGCAACTGGAACTGGTCCAACAAATCATTGTCTTCAGTGAGTCACTGGTTTCATCTTCCCTTCCCTTTACTTACTGTTACTCCTTGTGAAGTCGTTGTATGTCCGCACTATCTTTTGTCTTCACTGAGTGACTGCGTGTTCTGTGTGGCTTCACAATATCTTCCTACCCGATCCTTACTACATTGCTGCTATTAGTCATTGTGCTTTCACTCTATTGAATACTTGACTATGGCTTGCCTAGTGTAGTCTACCTTCCGCTGCAGGGTAATAGGTTTATTTCTATCGTTTGTCTTCATAACTTCCACGTTTTGAAGACTTTCATAAAAATCGCCTATTCACCCCCCCTCTAGTCGATATAACGCACTTTCACTAAGTTACGTAATTCAGCAGCCAGAGGAATCAGCCAGGCAATTCTGGACACAGTTCCTAACAAAGAAAAACCAAATAGTCGACTATCCGGACGCTGAGGCCCTAGCAGCCTTCAAGCACAATATCCGTGACGAGTGGCTGGCCCAGCACCTCGGACAGGAAAAGCCGAAATCTATGGCAACACTCACGACACTCATGACCCGCTTTTGTGCGGGAGAAGACAGCTGGCTTACTCGTAGCAACAATATGACCAAGAACCCTGGTAGTTCAGACACCAAGGACATTAGAGGCAGGTCACGTCGCAACAAGCAGAAGCGCCGCATTAACGGTGACAATGCTGAGGATACGACAGTTATTGCCGGATTCAGAGGCTCTAAATCAGGTCAGCGGAAAAAGCCATTTAAAAGGAACCCTAGGGGCCCGTCCAGCTTGGACCGAATACTCGATCGCTTGTGCCAAATACATGGCACCCCCGAAAAGTCAGCCAATCACACCAACCGGTATTGTTGGGTATTCAAGCAGGCAGGCAAGTTAAACACCGACAATGAAGACAAGGGGCTGCATAGTGATGACGACGAGGAGCCCCGGCCGCCGAACAACAATGGACAAAACGGTTTTCCCCCACAAGTGTGGACGGTGAACATGATATACGCAACTCACGTCCCCAAAAGGGAGCGGAAGCGCGCGTTAAGGGACGTATACACGGTAGAGCCAATCGCCCCAAAGTTCAACCCATGGTCCTCCTGCCCGATCACCTTTGATCGAAGAGACCATCCCACTAGCATCCGTCATGGCGGATTTGCCGCATTGGTTCTAGACCCAATTATTGACTGATTTCATCTCACTAGAGTCCTTATGGACGGCGGCAGCAGCCTGAACCTGCTTTACCAAGATACAGTGCGGAAAATGGGTATAGATCCCTCGAGGATTAAGCCCACCAAAACGCCCTTTAAAGGCGTAATACCAGGTGTAGAGGCCAGCTGTACAGACTCAGTCACACTTGAAGTGGTCTTCGGATCTCCGGATAATTTCCGAAGCGAGGAGTTGATCTTCAACATAGTCCCATTCTGCAGTGGCTATCATGCACTGCTCGGACGAACCGCATTCGCCAAGTTCAATGCAGTACCGCACTATGCATACCTTAAGCTCAAGATGACAGGCCCTCGAGGAGTAATTACGGTCAACGGAAACACCGAATGCTCCCTCCGAACGGAGGAGCACACGGCGGCCCTTGCAGCGGAAGTACAAAGCAGCCTCTCCAGGCAGTTCTCTAGTCCGACCATTAAACGTCCGGACACCATCAAGCACGCCTGGAGTAACCCACAACAAGACCGCCTGGCACGTTCCGAGCAGGCGTAGTAATGTGGCCCCAACTCCAACCCTCGCAAAAAGGCGACGCCGGTACTTCGCGTACATTACAACGCTCTAGAAATACCATGGGCATAGGGGGAGGGGCACCATCACGGCACGCCCAAAACACGGCTTAAACCGCACTAGAGGCTGCCGATTTTTTACTTTTCTCTTACTTCCAGGACTCTTCTCTTCGGAAGGCCTGTTCGACAGTTCAATTGCCGCACAAATGATGCAAGAACCAGGGAAGCAGACAAGCCATGCCGCATTACGAAACTCCCAGGTGGTCTCTATCACGAGCAGTATACCTGTTTCACATACTATTCCGCAGCTTGCCCCTGGAGCAGACATGTTAAATAGTCCAACTTTTTGTTTATCGCATTTCTTGTATCATTCTGCTTTGATCGCAGCCATTTTTAATAAACAATGCATAGCTTTTTGTCTATTTTCGCATTACCTTTTTATAAATATATGTTCCTTAATGACATGTTGCTCCCGTACAATTTGGTACGGCCAAAATACGCCAGGGGCTTCAGTACCCCTCAATATGGTGTGAGAAGTCTGAACACTTTCACAAGTGCGGCAGCCCGAACTTATAGCATTATATGCATCGGCTCCGAATCATGTCTTGGTTCAATAGTTGGGTTTGCCCGGCTCCTATGTTTTGGTGCCTTACGTTCCGCTATATCGGCTAAGGTAGCACTAGGAGAACCACTGCGATTGTGCCCCAGTTGAGCTGGGCCGAGCACCTCAGTGGAGAAAGCTAAAACTGACTGTCATGATGAAGCGAGAGCTGGTCGCTGTTCGAGAGGTTTTTTCGAGTCCCTAAAGACTTATGCCGCTTAGGGCGAGGAGTCGGCTCTGTTCGGCCAAGGCGTGGATAGCGCCCCGAACTCGGTCTTCCGAATACTAGGGGCTTCGCCGAAATTTAAAATTATAGAATTCTATGGCTAAGTGAGAGTGTTCATGCATTATAGTCCGATTGCCTCGTTCGTTGGGCTGAGCGCCTCCCTCGAAGGACCCAAATATGGGAAAAAGAGCGCCCAGGTTTATCCCCGAACACCCTAGCACTAGCGGCAAGGGGGCAGAAGCCGACGACTCGCCATCTCTCAGTATTGATAAACAGCCGCACAGAAGGTAATATTTTAAATTCAAGCAGCATTGCTCAGCGCATATGAACAAGTTTTCAGCGCACACGACAAAAACGAGCGATTTTTACTCAAAAATTACATCCCTAGTACATTCATCCGCCACAAGGCGGGCACCCTTCAGAACATCCTTATAGTAATTTTCGGGCTTGCGATGCTCTTTCCCCGCTGGTGGCCCGTCCTTCACAAGCTTCTCAGCATCCAGCCTGCCCAAGTGCACCTTAGCACGGGCAAAGGCCCTACGGGCACCTTCAATACAGACGAAGCGCTTGATGACTTTGAGCCTTCGACAGGCCTCCACCAGCCGCCGCACCAGCCCGAAATAACTCCCAGGCAGAACCTCTCCAGGCCATAGCCGAACTAGGAGGCCCTTCATGGCCTGTTCGGCCGCCTTGTGGAGCTCGACCAGTTGCTTCAGCCGGTCGCTCAGGGGCACGGGGTGTCCGGCCTCAGCATACTGAGACCAGAACACCTTCTCTGTCGAGCTGCCCTCCTCGGCTCGATAGAATGCGGCGGCATCGGATACACTCCGGGGAAGATCTGCAAATGCCCCTGGAGAGCTCCGGATTCGGGTAAGTATCAAGTAACTCACGTTTATATGTTTAATTTGCATAAAGAATTCCTAACCCGCCACTATCTTCTTCACCTCATCCAACTCCTGGAGGGTCTTCTGGGATTCGGTCTTGGCAGACTTGGCATTTTCAATAGCCGCCGCGAGCTCGGACGCTCACGTCTTCGAGTCAAGCTCCAAACTCTCATGTTTCTTCATGAGAACCTGGAGCTCTTGCCGCACCTTGCCAACCTCGGCCTCATACCTCTCCCGCTCGGTGCGCTCCACGGCCGCACTCTTATCGGCCTCGAGCAGCGCTTGCTTAAGGGTCGCCACCTCAGATGTGGCCCCTACAATAGCCATGTTAATCCTGTCATTTGTTGCAAATGCACCTTTTTTATATTCAACCAAGGTATTTCTTACCTTCCTTCTCCTCGAGCTGCTTCTTGGCATGCCCGAGCTCTTGCTCGGACTTCTCGAGGCTCTGCTTCAGCGTGTCCACTTCCGCAGTCAATATGGCGGACGCCGGCAGAGAAGCCTGCATACGCATATTGACTCCTATTGTTAGACTCCTGCGAATTCTTTGATCCTCTATTCGGCTTTTCTTCCCGAACACCCAACAGAGCATCAGGGGCTACTATCTATGCGGTAATATTATTTACACGTTATTTACTTACCTCAAAGCCTATCAAAAGGCTAGTACAAGCTTCAGTCAGTCCGCTCTTGGCGGACTGAACCTTCTGGACTACCACACTCATAATAGCGCGGTGCTCCTCGTCGATGGAGGCGCCTTGGAGCGCCTCCAACATATTGTCCGGCGCCTCCGGTTGGACGGGGGCCGTCGGCATGGTGGACTTGCTCCTCTTGGAAGGAGGTCCCCCGCCGGACTCCGGAACCTTTGAAGGTTCCGGAGCGGTGTCCGGCCTAGAGCCAGACTTGGAGCCCTGGGGGGTTTCATCCCCTTTACTCCTGGAGTCCGGGAGGTCGCCTTGCGGTGCCTCCGGGACCACTTCCTCCCTGCTTGGAACCTATTGGGACAACACCTTGGTGTCGTCTGTAGGACGGGAGGAGGAAGCCGTCGGAAGCGAGTTCACATCCGACGAGTCCAGCGAGCTGCTCGACGACGCGTCGAGCCGGTCTTTGGGTGGGCTGCATAAACATATTCGACATAAGGGAAAGCTGTGCAATAAACGAATACTATGAATTACTCCGGTATCCGGATACTTACGATTTTGCCAGGGGCTTGGCCCTGGGATGCCACTCCTCTCCGCCATCGTCAGCGCGGTGGAGTAGTCCGGAGGAAGGGTTTTCCCCTTCTTGGACCCTTTGGCCTCCTTAGAGAGGGCAGCCTTCCTTTTCTTCTCTCCTCCCGCTGGAGGGTGAGAGGTTTCTTCTTCTTCCTCCTCGTCTTCACGAGAGGAAGGCGCTTCGGGACCGTCAGATGATGAATCCGACACCTCCTAGCGTCGGGCACTCTTTCGAGTCCCCGTGGCCCTTTTCGTGGCCTTCTTCTCCGGCGCTACATAGGGCGCCGAAACCAGCAGCTTCGCCAGGTGAGCGTCCGCTGGGCCTTCGGGTAAAGGAGCCGGACATTTGATCTATCCGGACGTCACCTGCTAATCCTGTCAAAGAGAAGGGAGCTTAGATCCCGCATAGAGTCAAACTATGAAAAACCGATACCCTGTAAAAGGACAAAAACAGCTTACCGCATGAGCGTGATGCTGAGTACTGAATCCGCGATCCTCAGTAGCGGATGCGGGAGCCTCGGCGCCCTTGAAAAGCATCCTCCAGGCATCTTCGTATGTCGTGTCGAAGAGCCTGTTTAGAGTTCGGTGCTGCGCCGGGTCGAACTCCCACAGGTTGAAGGCCCGTCGTTGACACGGGAGCATCAGGCGGATGAGCATAACCTGGACTACGTTGACAAGCTTGAGCTTCTTGTCCACCAGGGTTTGGATGCATGTTTGGAGTCCGGTCAGCACTCCTTTTTTACCCCAAGACAGGCCTGTCTCCTTCCAGGAGGTGAGCCGCGTAGGAGGGCCGGATCGAAACTCAGGGGGTGCGACCCATTCGGCGTCGCGTGGCTCGGTGACGTAAAACCACCATGATTGCCACCCCTTGAGGGTCTCCACAAAGGAACCCTCGAGCCACAGGACGTTGGCCATCTTGCCAACCATGGCACCGCCGCACTCCGCCTGGCTGCCGCGCACCACCTTCGGCTTGACGTTGAAAGTCTTAAGCCATAGGCCATAATGGGGGCGGATGCTGAAGAAAGCCTCGCACACCACTATAAACGCCGAGATGTTGAGGATGAAGTTCGGGGCCAGATCATGGAAATCCAGGCCGTAGTAGAACATGAGCCCCCGAACAAATGGATGCAGAGGGATGCCCAGTCCGCGGAGGAAATGGGGGAGGAATACCACCCTCTCATGGGGCCTAGGGGTGGGGATGAGCTGCCCCTTTTCGGGAAGCCGGTGCGCGATGTCGCTAGACAGATATCCGGCCTTCCTCAGCTTCTTGATGTGTCCCTCCATTCCGGACATGAATGGAGAAGGTTGAGGTGGTAGTGCGGACTTGGGCGCTGGAGCTCGAGTGCGCAAGAATGGATAGGCAAAGGAGGAAGAAGGCGTGGGTGAAAAGGTGGATACTTATCCCCTTATATGGGTGGACGCAACTACATGTCCCCACCAGCCTGGTAAAACTCGCTTATCTCCAAGCGCCGTAATCAAAGGCGCGGTTGGGTTACCCACGCCCGTATTGATGAGAATCCCGGAATAAGGGGGCACGATCTCTTCTTTGACAAGACGTGCCAAGGAAACCGCCTCGCATGACGCGCTGAGGTGGGATAATGAAACAACTTGGATAAAGGCTTGGCTGTGGTGTGTCGCACTACGGAATACATCAGCAGATTAGATTTGTGTAAATATTATTCTCTGTATGGCAATATGTGGAAAACTTATTTTGCAGAGCCGGACACTATCTTTGTGTTTAAAATCTTCTATGAAGTACTTGGAGGAGGAACCCGCCTTGCAATGCCGAAGACAATCTGCGCGCCGGACTCATCGTCATTGAAGCCTGGTTCAGGGGCTACTGAGGGAGTCCTGGATTAGGGGGTGTTCGGATAGCCGAACTATACCTTCAGCTGGACTCCTGGACTATGAAGATACAAGATTGAAGACTTCGTCCCGTGTCCGGAAGGGACTTTCCTTGGCGTGCAAGGCAAGCTTGGCGATACGGATATTCAGATCTCCTACCATTGTAACCAACTCTATGTAACCCTAGCCCTCTCCGGTGTCTATATAAACCGGAGGGTTTTAGTCCGTAGGACAACATACACATCAACAATCATACCATAGGCTAGCTTCTAGGGTTTAGCCTCTCTGATCTCGTGGTAGATCTACTCTTGTAATACCCATATCATCAATATTAATCAAGCAGGACGTAGGGTTTTACCTCCATCAAGAGGGCCCGAACCTGGGTAAAACTTTGTGTCCCTTGCCTCCTGTTACCATCCGGGCTAGACGCACATTTCGGGACCCCCTACCCGAGATCCGCCGGTTTTGACACCGACAGTGGGTATCGTTATTTTCTGACCTTCACAGATGATTTGAGCAGATATGGGTATATCTACTTAATGAAACACAAGTCTGAAACATTTGAAAAGTTCAAAGAATTTTAGAGTGAAGTTGAGAATCATCGTAACAAGAAAATAAAGTTTCTACGATCTGATCGCGGAGGCGAGTATTTGAGTTACGAGTTTGGCCTTCATTTGTAACAATGTGGAATGGTTTCGCAACTCACGCCACCTGGAACACCATAGCATAATGGTGTGTCTGAACGTCGTAACCGTACTTTATTAGATATGGTGCGATCTATGATGTCTCTTACCGATTTACCGCTACCATTTTGGGTTTATGCATTAGAGACAGCTGCATTCACGTTAAATAGGGCACCGTCTAAAAATCCGTTGAGACAACTAAGGGAGTCCTGGATTAGGGGGTGTTTGGATAGCCGGACTATACCTTCAGCCAGACTCCTGGACTATGAAGATACAAGATTGAAGACTTCATCCCGTGTCCGGAAGGGACTTTCCTTGGCGTGGAGGGCAAGCTTGGCGATACGGATATACAGATCTCCTACCATTGTAACCGACTTTGTGTAACCCTAACCCTCTCTAACGTCTATATAAGCCGGAGGGTTTTAGTCCGTAGGACAACATAGACAACAACAATCATACCATAGGCTAGCTTCTAGGGTTTAGCCCCTCTGATCTCGTGGTAGATCTACTCTTGTACTACCCATATCATCAATATTAATCAAGCAGGACGTAGGGTTTTACCTCCATCGAGAGGGCCCGAACCTGGGTAAAACTTCGTGTCCCTTGCCTCCTGTTACCATCCGGCCTAGACGCATAGTTCGGGACCCCCTACCCGAGATCCGCCGGTTTTGACACCAACAACGACACCGTATGAACTGTGGTTTGACAAGAAACCTAAGCTGTCGTTTCTTAAAGCTTGGGGTTGCGATGCTTATGTGAAGAAGTTTCATCCTGATAAGCTCAAACCCAAATCGGAGAAGTGCATCTTCATAGGATACCCAAAAGAAACTGTTGGGTACACCTTCTATCAAAGATCCGAAGGCAAGATCTTTGTTGCTAAGAGTGGATCCTTTCTAGAGAAGGAGTTCCTCTCGAAAGAAATGAGTGGGAGGAAAGTAGAACTTGATGAGGTAATTGTACCTTCTCTCGAATTGGAAAGTAGCTCATCACTAAAATTAGTTCCAGTGATGCCTACATCAATTAGTGAGGAAGTTAATGATGATGATCATGAAACTTTAGATCAAGTTACTACCAAACCTCGTAGGTCAACCAGAGTACGATCCACACCAGATTGGTACGGTAATCCTGTTCTGGAAGTCATGTTGCTAGACCATGATGAACCTATGAACTATGAGGAAGCTATTCAGAAAAATGGATCTTTAAGAGGAAGACGGACGCTGATAGTAGTGTTACTATCTACAAAGCTCGACTTGTCGAAAAGGGTTTTTGACAAATTCAAGATGTTGACTATGATGAGATTTTCTCACTCGTATCGGTGCTTAAAGTCTGTCCGAATAATGTTAGCAATTGCCACATTTTATGAAATCAAACAAATGGACATCAAAACTGCATTCCTTAATGGATTTATTAAAGAAGATTTGTATATGATACAACCAGAAGTTTTTGTCAATCCTAAAGGTGCTAACAAAATGTGCAAGCTCCAGCGATCCATCTATGGACTGGTACAAGCATCTCGGAGTTGGAATATACGCTTTGATAAGTTGATCAAAGCATATAGTTTTATACAGACTTGCGGTAAGTATATGTGAATGACATATTGTGAGTGGGAGTACTACAGCCTTTCTGATAAGTATATGTGAATGACATATTGTTGATCGGAAACAATGTACAATTTTCTGGAAAGCATAAAGGAGTGTTTGAAAGGAGTTTTTCAAAGAAAGACCTCGGTGAAGCTGCTTACATATTGGGCATCAAGATCTATAGAGATAGATCAAGACGCTTGATAATATTTTTCAATGAGTACATACCTTGACAAGATTTTTGAAGTAGTTCAAAATGGAACGGTCAAAGAAGGAGTTCTTCCTGTATTGCAAGGTGTAAAGTTGAGTAAGACTCAAAACACGACCACGATGGAAAATAGAAAGAGAATGAAAGTCATTCCCTATGCCTCATCCATAGGTTCTATAAAGTATGCTATGCTGTGTACCAAATCTATTGTGTACCTTGCCATGAGTTTGTCAAGGCGGTATGATATTGATCCAGGAGAGGATCACTTGACAGCGGTCAAAATTATCCTTAGAAGACTAAGGAGATATTTCTCAGTTATGGAGGTGATAAATAGTTCGTCGTAAAGAGTTACGCTGATGCAAGCTTTTATACCAATCCAGATGACTCTGAGTCTCAATCTAGATACATATTAAAAGTGGGAGCAATTATCTAGAGTAGCTCCATGCAGAGCATTGTAGACATAGAAAATTTGCAAAATACATATGGCTCTGAATGTGACAGACCCATTGACTAAGCTTCTCTCACAAGCAAAACATGATCACACCTTAATACTCTTTGGGTGTTAATAACATAGTGATGTGAACTACATTATTGACTCTAGTAAAACCCTTTGGGTATTAGTCACATGGTGATGTGAACTATTGGTGTTAAATCACATGGCGATGTGAACTAGATTATTGACTCTAGTGCAAGTGGGAGACTGAAAGAAAAAATGCCCTAGAGGCAATAATAAAGTTGTTATTTATATTTACTTATACCATGATAAATGTCTATTATTCATGCTAGAATTGTATTAACCGGAAACTTAGTACATGTGTGAATACATAGACAAAACAGAGTGTCCCTAGTATGCCTCTACTAGACTAGCTCGTTAATCAAAGATGGTTATTTTTCTTGACTATAGACATGTGTTGTCATTTGATGAAGGGGATCACATCATTAGAGAATGATGTGATGGACAAGACCCATCCATTAGCTTAGCATAATGATCATTTAGTTTTATTGCTATTGCTTTCATCATGACTTATACATGTTCCTCTGACTATGAGATTATGCAACTCCCAAATACCGGAGGAACACCTTGTGTGCTATCAACGTCACAACGTAACTGGGTGATTATAAAGATGCTCTACAAATGTCTCCGAAGGTGTTTGTTGGGTTGGAATAGATCGAGATTAGGATTTGTCACTCCGTGTATGAGAGAGGTATCTCTGGGCTCTCTCGGTAATGCACATCACTATAAGCCTTGCAAGCAATGTGACTAATGAGTTAGTCACACGATCATGCATTATGGAATGAGTAAAGAGACTTGACAGTAACGATATTGAACTAGGTATGATGATATCGACGATCGAATCTCGGGAAAGTACATACCGATGACAAAGGGAACAACGTATGTTGTTATGCGGTTTGACCGATAAAGATATTCGTAGAATATGTAGGAACCAATATGAGCATCCAGGTTCCGCTATTGGTTATTGACCGGAGATGTGTCTCGGTCATTTCTACATAGTTCTCGAACCCGTAGGGCCCGCACGCTTAACGTTCGATGACGATTTGTATTATGAGTTATGTGATTTGATGACCGAAGTTTGTTCGGAGTCCCGGATGAGACCACCGACATGACGAGGAGTCTCAAAATGGCCGAGAGGTAAAGATTCATATATAGGACGATGGTATTTGGACACCAGAAGTGTTCTGGGTGATACCGGGTCACCGGAAGGGGTTCCGAGCAACCCCCGGCAAAGATATGGGCTTAATGGGCCAAGTAAGGGAACACACCAGCCCACAAGGGGCTGGTGCTCCCCCTATAGGGCCAGCCATGTGGGGATAAAGGTAAAGGAGAGGAGGAAAAATAAAGTATGAAGTAGGACTCCTACTTCCTTCCCCTCCCCCTCCTTCCTTTCCCCCTTGTCCAAATATGGTAGGGGGGCGAATTGGACTAGGGGCCCAAGTAGGATACCACCTACTTGGGCGCGCCCTAGGCTGCCTCCCTCCCTCTCCCTCCTTTATATACGTGGTGAGGGCACCCCTAGAACACACATCAATTGTTCCTAGCCATGTGCAGCGCCCCCCTCCATAGTTAACACCTCGGTCATATCATCGTAGTGCTTAGGCGAAGCCCTGCGCCGGTAACTTCATCATCACCGTTGACACGCCGTCGTGCTGACGGAACTCTCCCTCATCCTCAACTAGATCAAGAAATCGAGAGACGTCATCGTGCTGAACGTGTGGTAAAAGCAGAGGTGCCGTACATTCGGTACTTGGATCAGTTGGATTGTGAAGACGTTCGACTACATCGACCGCGTTACTAAACGCTTCCGCTTTCAGTTTGCGAGGGTACATGGACACACTCTCCCCGCTCGTTGTTATGCTTCTCCTAGATAGATCTTGTGTGATCGTCGGATTTTTTTGAAATACTACGTTCCCCAACACCGCATACATGTCACATGCGCTGAAGAAGGAATAGCTCTCGAGGTCCAGTTTGGCCTTGCCTTTCTCCAAGGAAGGTGATTCTTCTTTGGTGATATTCTTGGCCAGCATGGTTGAGGCTCCTGGCCAGTGTAAGTTTTCCCAGTAACAGCAACGTCATCAGAATTCTTCTTAGGAGAGATCTCATCAGTTAGCTTGGCAGGGCTAGGCGGCTTAGGGCTTGGCGGGTCATGACTGGTAGCCGGGTCAATCTCAGTGCGCATTGGCTCAAAGGCTATAGTGTTAGTTTGCAGTGGCGGATCATTGGCAAGGTCTTCAGGATTTTGGGTTGAAGCCTCTAGGGTCTCTAGCACCTACCTCTCCGGTTCAACAGCTTTGGGGTCTTTTGAAGACCCGCCCACCTTATGTTTCTTGCCCGCTTTAGCTATGCATCTGTAACAAGAATACAAGAGTTCATGAATATATCACTACAATTCATTTATGAACAAGTGAAAGTACTTAGCCATGGGCAACCTTGAAAGCTGGCATTTGAGTTCTGCTAGAGTCGCCAGATGAGGGCGGCGTTCCCTGATATTTTGAGTCAGAAGAATTAAGAGGTTGTTGTATGAGACCGGCTTGTAGAAGAGATAGAGTCAGGCTATGTGGAACCTCGTTGCGACACTTTCGAGGAGACGGGGTGTTGAGTAAGCTGTACATGAGATCTTTAGTGCCATCGCTCCGGGTCTTACGCCTCATTTCATGTTGTTGGTTCTTCAAAAGAAAGTTGGGATCCAAATGAGCAAGAGAGTGAGAAAACCTTACTTTTCGGGTGACCTGCCAAGTTTTCTTTCTTGGCAAGGGTTCTGAGTCAGAGAAAATTATAGTTACCTCTGCTGCGTCTGCATGGCTGGTCTCTGCCTCTTCTTCAGAGGAATCAGCGTCAATAATTTGCATGAAAATAAAGCCAAGGGAATCAAGTTCTACCTCCGATTCATCATCAAGATTGAGTAGTTCTTCGGCTTATGGCCTCTTGCGACGACCTGGACCTCGAGTTTTGTTTTAGGCTTCTTGGTTGGAGGGGCGGTTGGCAACTTGTCTTTCCATAAGGGAGAGTCAGCATGCTGATACATGAGAAATAAGTTAACTAACATGAAATGAAAAGATGCAAGCAAGTAAATTGAAGGCTTGTTCAAAAAGCTTATTGGAGGAGCCGGGTTAAGGGTGCAGAAAGGGTTTAGTCCCGCTTTGCTGCAGCTTTCCAGAGACTCCCCAAGAAGTGTCTTCACCGAGTCGTTGATTTCTTCTTCAGTCAAATGCATCTGATTGTAACGATGTGGGTCTTCCGTGTCACAAGTATACTAGCACATTAAGCTGCCACGCCGGCTCAGCGGCAAAATTCTCCATGCGACCCAGCAGTGAACCGAGTCAATTCCAGTGAAGCCGTTGGCCAGCAAGGCCATGATCTTTGAAAATGTGCCATTGGCGCGTTCAACGGCAGTAAGATGGCCCGAGAGCACATGGTTGGGGCTGAGCCGAAAGGACTAGAAACCCGGCAAAGGATTCTCACTAGCTGGAGAGGTGTCTCTACACTAAAACCAAGTGTAATTCCAGTCCTTAGGATGACTCGGCAGGGTGGCTATAGGGCAGTTGATGTCTCTTGGTCGCTGAATAGAAACCCCCTAATAAGTCTCCAATGTATCTATAATTTTTGATTGCTCCATGCTAGATTATCTACTATTTTGGACATTATTGGGCTTTATTATCCACTTCTATATTATTTTTGGGACTAAGCTATTAATTGGAGGCCAAGCCCAAAGTTGTTGTTTTTTGCCTATTTCAGAGTTTCACAGAAAAGGAATATCAAACAGAGTCCAAACGGAATGAAACCTTCAGGAACGTGATTTTCGGAATGAACATGATCCAGGAGACTTGGACCCGACGTCAAGAAATAAAGGAGGAAGCCACGAGGTAGGGGCGCGCCTCCCCCCCCCCCCCCCAGGCACGCCCTCCACCCTCGTGGGCCCCCTGTTGCTCCACCGACGTACTCCTTCCTCCTATATATACCTATGTACCCCCAAACGATCAGAACCGGAGCCAAAACACTAATTCCACCACCGTAACTTTCTGTATCCATGAGATCCCATCTTGGGGCCTATTCCGGAGCTCCGCCGGAGGGGGCATCCGTCACGGAGGGCTTCTACATGAACACCATAGCCTCTCCGATGAAGTGTGAGTAGTTTACCTCAGACCTTCGGGTCCATTGTTATTAGCTAGATGGCTTCTTCTCTCTTTCTAGATCTCAATACAATGTTCTCCCCCTCTCTTGTGGAGATCTATTCGATGTAATCTTCTTTTTGTGGTGTGTTTGTTGAGACCGATGAATTGTGGGTTTATGATCAAGATTATCTATGAACAATATTTGAATCTTCTCTGAATTCTTTTATGTATGATTTGTTATCTTTGCAAGTCTCTTCAAATTATCAGTTTGGTTTGGCCTACTAGATTGATCTTTCTTGCAATGGGAGGAGTGCTTAGCTTTGGGATCAATCTTGCGGTGTCCTTTCCCAGTGACAGTAAGGGCAGCAAGGCACATATTGTATCGTTGCCATCGAGGATAACAAGATGGGTTTTTTATCATATTGAATCAATTTATCCCTCTACATCATGTCATCTTGCCTAAGGCGTTACTCTGTTTTCATGAACTTAATACTCTAGATGCATGCTGGATAGCGTTCGATGAGTGGAGTAATAGTAGTAGATGCAGGCAGGAGTCGGTCTACTTGTCTCGGACGTGATGCCTATATACATGATCATACCTAGATATTCCCATAACTATGCTCAGTTCTGTCAATTGCTCAACAGTAATTCGTTCATCCGCCATAAAATACTTATGCTCTTGAGAGAAGCCACTAGTGAAACCTATGGCCCCCGGGTCTATCTTCATCATATCAATCTTCCAATACTAAGTTATTTTTACTTTGCTTTTATTTTACTTTGCATCTTTATCACAAAAATACCAAAAATATTATCCTATCATATCTATCAGATCTCACTCTTGTAAGTGACCGTGAAGGGACTGACAACCCCTTATCGCATTGGTTGCGAGGAGTTATTTGCTTTGTGTAGGTACGAGGGACTCGCGCGTAGCCTCCTACTGGATTGATACCTTGGTTGTCAAAAACTGAGGGAAACACTTACGCTACTTTGCTGCATCATCCATTCCTCTTCAAGGAAATCCAACGCAGTGCTCAAGAGGTAGCAAGAAGAATTTCTGGCGCCGTTGCCGGGGAGGTTCGCGCAAGTCAAGATTTGACTCCCGACAACGAGCCATTTCTGGCGCCGTTGCCGGGGAGTCTATGCAAAAGCCAACATACCAAGTACCCATCACAACCCTTGTCTCCCGCATTACATTATTTGCCATTTGCCTCTCGTTTTCCTCTCCCCCACTTCACCCTTGTTGTTTTATTCGCCCTCTCTCTCTATCCTCCCTCTCTTTCTCTATTTGCCTCTTTTTGCCTGCTTGCTTTTTTTTTGCTTGTGTGTTGGATTGCTTGCTTGTCACGATGGCTCAAGATAACACTAAATTGTGTGACTTTACCAATACAAACAACGATGATTTTATTAGCACTCCGATTGCTCCTCTTACCGATGCTGAATCTTATGAAATTAATGCCGCTTTGCTGAATCTTGTCATGAAAGATCCATTTTCCGGCCTTCCTAGTGAAGATGCTGCTACCCATCTAAATAGCTTCGTTGATTTGTGTGATATTCAAAAGAATAAAGATGTGGACAACGATATTGTTAAGTTGAAGCTATTTCCTTTTTCTCTTAGAGATCGTGCTAAAGCTTGGTTTTCGTCTTTGCCTAAAAATAGTATTGATTCTTGGAACAAGTGCAAAGATGCTTTCATCTCTAAGTATTTTCCTCCTACTAAGATCATCTCCCTATGAATTTTAATCAACTTGATCATGAACATGTTGCACAAGCTTGGGATAGGATGAAATTAATGATACGTAATTGCCCTACTCATGGTTTGAATTTGTGGATGATTATACAAAAAATTATGCCAGATTGAATTTTGCTTCTAGAAATCTTTTAGATTCGGCTGCGGGTGGCACTTCTATGGAAATCACTTTAGGAGAAGCTACTAAACTCCTAGATAATATTATGGTTAATTATTCTCAATGGCATACTGAAAGATCTACTAATAAAAAGGTGCATGCGATAGAAGAAATTAATGTTTTGAGTGGAAAGATGGATGAACTTATGAAATTATTTGCTAGTAAGAGTGTTTATTCTTATCCTAATGATATGCCCTTGTCTACTTTGATTGAGAACAATAATGAATCTATGGATGTGAATTTTGTTGGTAGGAATAATTTTGGTAACAACGCGTATAGAGGAAACTTTAATCCTAGACCTTATCCTAGCAATTCCTCTAATAATTATGGTAATTCCTACAAAAATTCTTATGGAAATTATAATAAGATGCCCTCTGATTTTGAATCTAATATTAAAGAATTTATTACTTCGCAAAAGAATTTCAATGCTTTGATTGAAGAGAAATTGCTTAAGATTGATGAGTTGGCTAGGAACGTTGATAGAATTTCTCTTGTTGTTGATTCTTTAAAGCTTAGATCTATTCCTCCTAAGCATGATATCAATGAGTCTCTCAAAGCCATGAGAATTTCCATTGATGAGTGCAAAGAAAGAACCGCTAGGATGCGTGCTAAGGAAGATGCCTTTATAAGAGCGAGTTCTTCTAGTTCCTCTGAAAATAAAGATGAAGATCTAAAAGTTATTGATGTGTCCCCTGTTAAATCTTTGTTTTGCAATATGAATCTTGATAATGATGGGTGTAGCGACCAGACCTCAAAAGTCCGATCTCTATGCTCCAGTGTCATCCCTGGATTAGTAATGCTGACACTGCACAGTACTTGAAGGATTTATAACAGAGTAGCAATCACACTTATTACAACGAGTGTCTCAAAAGAGAACTTATTACAATAAATATGGCTTAAGGCCATCTAATAACGATAACAGCGGAAGGCTTGGAAGATAAGTGAGTCCATCAACTCCAACGGCATCACTGAGTATAGCACCACGACCTAAAAGACTCCTTACTCGTCGTCTAAAAAGTCTGCAACATGAACGTTGCAGCCCGAAACGGGTCAGCACATGGAATATGCTAGCAAAGTAACACATAGAGAGCAATGAAAGAATAAGGCTATACTACATGCATATTTGGCTGGTGGAAAGCTCTGTGGTTACAGTTTTGCATAAAGCCAATTTTTCCCTACTGAAAAGGAATAAATTTTTATTTAACTATCATGGTAGTTGTTAAACATTGAGAGTGTAGACACCCTCTCCATCCCAATTAAGCATCATCATTAAAACCCAACAAAATTGATTAGAGTAACATGATGAGATTCACATGATAATCCAGGTACTAGATACTAAAGTTGTCCATAACCGGGGACACGGCTAACCATGATTAGTTTATACACTCTACAAAGGTTTGCGCACTTTTCCCCACAAGACTCGATCTCCTCCGTTGGGGTTCTCGCACTACATGGTGTTTGAGAAACGGATGACCGAGACATAGTTTTTCAGAAGCGCTAGCACCTTATGATCGGGAAGACCGTTACACCTACTTTCCCCTACATCTGCTAGTCTACCACTGTAAGAGTTCGCATGACTTAATCAACTATGCTAGAGCCCATAGTAGCTTGTGGCTGCACACGGAAGTTTCTAGTATGAATAATCTCATGATCCCTTTGAGCCTGGGTGGCGGTCCAAAACAAAAACAGGCAATCGCTGGAATACCCAGGTGCCTTAATCCACCCAGATGTGTGTTTAAGTTGCCACCTTAGATAAACCATTAATTAACAATCTCACATCTGTCATGGATACACTCACCCAATCCATGTCTACTAGCATAGCATGGCAATATAAGCAAACGTAGAAATAACTCCCAGGGTTTGATAAAGAAACAGGTAATAGGTACTACCTCATCTACTTCCCAAAACCCACAATTTGATTAGATCCTAATCATGCAATGTGTGAGGATTGATCTAATGCAATAAAAACTGGGCAGTAGGAGGTATGATCAAAGTGTTACTTGCCTTGCTAATGATCCGTGAAACCTAGGGATTCGAAGTAGCAAGCGGCGCACTCCAGGTACTCTAACTCAAAAAAAACAAACATACAATAAGTACTCAACTAATGCACAGGTAAAACTCAAATAAGAGATCTAACCAGAAATTTCAAGTTAAGAACTCTGGTTGGCAAAAGAAATCAAATCGAACGAAGCAACGAAAGACAAACGGCGAAAACAACAAACTTCATTTACTAATCTGGATCTAGGTCAAATTTTACAGAGGAAAAAAACTTGTTTGAGTTGATTAAACAGAAAGAGGGTTTTGAGATGAAACTCCAGGCGCTTGAATCGCCTGATTTCGATAAACGAGCGAAAAGTTATACTAAAACGAAAATCAGATCAGAAATCGCGATCAGAAATAATCGCGGAATAATCCGAGAAAAAAACCGATGAACAGAATAACGAACGAACGTTCGTTTTCTGGAACTAAACGATGAACGCGTTCGTTAAAATGAACGAACGAGCAAACGCTCACTAAATAAATAAACCGGAAGAAAATGAAACTAGGGTTTTCTAAAAAATGGATCGATTTTTCTTAGAAAACCGGGCGGCGACGGCTACCTCGGCTCGGACTCCGGCGGGGCTCCGGCGGGGTTCCGGGCGGCGTGGGGTGGCGGGGCGGCAACGGTGTCGGGGGCGCAAGGCGGCGGAGCGGCGGGGTGGCGGCGGGGTGAAAGGCGGCGGGGCGGGCTGCGGCTTGCGGCGGGGCGGGCGGCGTGGGGTGCAGCGGCGGCGACTCGGGACTCCAGGGGGGGCCCGGGGTGGTATTTAAAGGAGGGAGGGGGGGCGGCAGCTGAGTCCGACTTGGGAAGGGGGTCGGGCGGCGGCGGCGGCTCCGGCTCGGACTCTCCAAGTCCGGCGGCAGCACGGGCGAGGAAGCGGTGGTGCCTGGCAGGCCGGCCTAGCTCGGCTGGGCCTTTGGCCCAGTCGGGCGTGCAGGTTTTTTTTTAAAATAATTCAGCCGAACTAAGAAAGATCCTAAGAAAATCTAAAATTTGCCAAAGCAAATTTTCATCGTATAAATAAAATATTTAGAACAGGATGAACATTTTCTTGGTCCTAAATGCAGTTTTTGAAAACGTGCAATTTTTCCTAAATTCAAATAAAACAGCGAATAATTCCAAAACAAAAAATTATTTGATTTTATTATTAAATCCTTAATATTTCTTTATTTTGGGAAAGTATTTTTATTCCCTCTCTCATATTTTTATAATAGAAATAATTGAAGATAAAATAAATAAAATCAAATGATTCTATTTTCAAAATTTGAGAAAACTCAAATATGAAAATAACGAAATCCCCAACTCTCTCCGTGGGTCCTTGAGTTGCGTAGAATTTCTGGATCAGGCCCAAAAGCAATAAAATATGCTATGCAATGATGATCTAATGTATAACGTTCCAAATTGGAAAATTAGGATGTTACAAACCTACTCCCCTTAGGATGAATCTCGCCCTCGAGATTTGGGTTGGCTAGAAAATAGGTGAGGGTGGTCCTTCAGCAGATCTTCCTCTCGCTCCCAGGTGGTTTCATCCTCCGTGTGGTGGCTCCACTGAACTTTGCAAAACTAGATGACCTTGCTGCGGGTGACTCGGCTGGCATACTCAAGAATCTTGACAGGTTTCTCCTCATAAGTCAAATCACTGTCCAACTGAATCGCTTCCAGCGGCACTGTATCTCTCAGCGGTATATCAGCCATCTCTGCGTGGCACTTCTTCAACTGGGAAGCGTGGAATACGTCGTGAACTCCTAACAATCCTTTGGGAAATTCCAATTTGTAGGCTACTTCTCCCATATGCTCCAAAACCTTGTATGGTCCTACAAAACGTGGCGCTAACTTTCCCTTAACTCCAAAGCTCTTAACTCCTGAAGTGGAGATACTCGAAGATAAACTCGATTTTCGACTTTGTAAACTATCTCCTTGCGTTCAGAATCTGCGTAGCTCTTCTGCCTGGACTGGGCTTCCTTGAGCCTATCGTGAATCAATTTCACCTTCTGTTCAGACTCCTTAATTAGATCCGGTCCAAACAACTGTCGGTATCCAACTTCATCCCACGACAATGGGGTCCTGCACCTCCTTCCGTACAAGGCTTCGAAAGGGTCCATCTTCAAACTAGATTGATAACTGTTGTTGTAAGAGAACTCAGCGTACGGAAAATTATCGTCCCAACTAGATCCATAATCTAGCGCACAAGCTCTCAGCATGTCCTCCAAAATCTGATTGACTCTCTCGGTTTGTCCATCTGTCTGCAGATGAAAAGTTGTACTGAACTCTAGCCTGGTACCCAAAGTTTCATGCAATTGATTCCAGAACTTTGAGGTAAACTGGGTTCCTCTATCTGATACAATGCTCCTTGGAACTCCATGCAGACATACGATCCTGGTCATGTATATCCTTGCCAACTTAGCACTGGTGTAAGTGGTCTTTACTGGGATGAAATGAGCTACTTTAGTCAAACGATCGACTACAACCCATATCGAGTCATAGCTTGAACGAGTTCTGGGCAAACTCGTAATAAAATCCATGCCTAGCTTATCCCACTTCCATTCGGGTATTGGCAATGGTTGTAACAATCCTGCTGGCTTCTGATGCTCTGCCTTTACTCTCTGACATACATCACAGACTGCTACATACTCCGCAATATCCTTCTTCATTCCGGTCCACCAGAAAGTATCCTTCAAATCCAAATACATCTTGGTATTTCATGGGTGAATCGAATATGGTGAATCATGAGCTTCCTGTAGAATTAACTTCATGATCTCCGGGTCATTGGGCACATAAACACGGTCATCAAACCATAGGGTATCGTGCTCATCCTCACAAAATCCTTTAGCTTTTCCTTTGCTCATTTTCTCCTTTATGGAATCATCTTCCTTGTCAGTCCTCTGAGCTTCTCTGATCTTATCCATCAAAGTAGACTGAATCTCCAATGCTGCTACATAGCCTCTTGGGACTACCTCCAAACATAGCTCACGAAGATTCTCGGCTAACTCTCTTGGTAAATCTCCCGTCATTTGGGTGTTGACATGGCTTTTACGGCTCAATGCGTCAGCTACTACGTTAGCCTTTACGGGATGATAATGCAATCTCATATCATAATCCTTGATGAGCTCCAACCATCTCCTTTGCCTAAGATTCAACTCCTTCTATGTGAAAATATACTTCAAGCTCTTGTGATCCGTGTACACCTCACAATGGTTTCCAATGAGAAAGTGTCTCCGGGTCTTCAATGCATGCACTATGGCTGCTAACTCCAAATCATGTGTGGAATAATTCAACTCATGAGGCTTAAGCTATCGTGAGGCATATGAAACAACTCTTCCTTCCTGCATAAGCACTGCTCCAAGTCCTCGACGTGAAGCATCGCAATACACCTCATAATCCTTGTTCTGATCCAGCAAAATCAACACTGGTGATGTAACCAAACGTTTCTTCAACTCCTGGAAACTGGACTCACATTCCCCAGTCCATTTGAACTTGGTATCTTTCTTCAACAACTCCGTCATAGGCTTCGCAATCTTCGAGAAATTTTCAATGAATCTCCGGTAGTATCCTGCGAGTAAGAAAACTCCGGATCTCTCCAACTGTTGTTGGCGCTTCCCAATTTGTCACAGTGTCAACCTTGGTGGGATCTATTGCTATACCTTCTCCGGATATAACGTGTCCGAGGAATCCAACTTCCTTCAACCAAACCTCACATTTGCTAAACTTGGCATATAACTGATGTTCTCCGAGCTTCTCAAGTACCAAACTCAAATGCTCCTTATGATCCTCTTCATTCTTTGAGTAAACTAGAATATCATCAATGAACACTACGACGAACTTATCCAAAAACTCCATAAACACTTTGTTCATCATGTTCATAAAATATGCAGGTGCGTTAGTCAGCCAAATGACATAACGGTGTACTCGTACAGCCCATACCTGGTGGTAAAAGCCGTCTTAGGTATATCATGTTCTCGGATCTTCAACTGATGGTATCGTGATCGTAAATCGATCTTGGAAAATACCTTAGCTCCTTGCAATCGGTCAAACACATCATTGATCATCGGTAGTGGGTACTTGTTCTTGATGGTTACTTCATTCAATCCTCGATAATCAACAACCATCCTTAACGATCCATCCTTCTTCTCCACTAGAAGTACTGGCGATCCCCAAGGTGAAGAACTAGGGCGAATATATCCTTTATCCAGTAACTCTTTAATATTCTTCTTAATCTGCACCAAATCCTTTGCGGGCATCCTGTATGGTCTTTTAGATATCGGTCCTATGCCTGGCAAAAGTTCAATCAAAAACTCAATATCTCTATCCAGTGGCATGCCTGGCAACTCCTATGGAAATACATCAGGGAAATCCTTCACTACTGGTACTTCCTCCTGCACAACTCATGTTAAGGAATTTACTTGAGTCCTATTCGGCACATGCCGGGATACATACTTGATCCTTCTTCCTTCTGGAGTGGTAAGCAAAATCGACTTACTGGCGCAATCGATGTTTCCTCCACACATCGACAGCCAATCCATACCCAGAATTACATCCAAACCTCACGATTCCAAAATGATCAAATCCGTGGGAAACACATGCCTACCTATACTCAATGGCACTTGAAAACATCCTTTGCTGGCCATATACTCCGCTCCTGGTGAGCTTACTAACATAGGTGTTCTAAGAACTTTGGTGGGCAGGTTATACTTATCCGCAAATCCCCTTGATATGTATGAATGCGATGCACCAGTATCAAAAAGAACGATTGCAGTAAAAGACTTAACCAAAAACTTACCGATTACTGCATCCAGCTGCTCTTCAACCTCCTCCACGTTTACGTGGTTCACCTGTCCCCTATTGAAATGGTTCGGCTTCTTCCAAGAGCTTCCATTGCCATTTCCATTCTAGGATTCAGGAAATTCATTGGCATAATGTCCGGTCTTCTGGCACTTAAAGCAAGTGACTTGGCTCAGGTCTCTCTTGGCTGGGGTTGATGGGTTGGTACGGTTCTGGCCGTTGCTTCCTCCATTCCCATTACCATTCTTGGGGCCATTATGATTATGCGAGCTACCTCCTCCGTGGGTATGCTGAAAAGGTCCTCCCAGTCTAGGGGTAAAACGCGGCTTCTGCTGAGCTCCAGAATTGTACTTCCCTTGTCCATACTTCCTCTTGCTGTTATCAATTTACTGTTGCTTCCCTTCAATCATAAGAGCACGATCTACCAACTCCTGGTAGTTGTTGAAGGTTGCTACCATCAACTGCATGCTCAACTCATCATTCAGTCCTTTCAGAAACTTCTCCTTCTTAGCTGCATCCATAGCAACGTCATCTGGGGCATAACATGCTAGCTTACTAAAGTCATCCACATACTGGCCAACTGTCCGTCCTCCTTGGCGCAAGTTGCAAAATTCACGCTTCTTCATGGCCATAGCTCCTGCTGAAACATGGGCAGTACGGAAAGCCTGCTGGAACTGGTCCCATGTGACAGTGTCGATAGGGAAAGTGGCTGTGAAATTCTCCCACCATGACGCTGCGGGTCCTTCAAGATGATGTGCGGCAAACTTCACCTTTTCCGCATCTATGCATCCTGCCGTGGTCAACTCCCTTGCTGTCTTGCGGAGCCAATCATCTGCTAGTATAGGCTCGGTGCTACTGGAGAACACCGGCGGATTCAGCCTAAGAAAACAGGCTAAGTGATCAACAGGTGGTGGTGGTGGTGGGTTGTTGTTGTTGTTCCCCTGATTCTGATTCTGGACTAGTAACTGAATCAACGTATTCTGCTGCTAGATCAACTGAATGAGCTCCGGTGGGAAGGTAAATCCGGGGTCACGTCTCGGAGGCATCTGATGGGTTTAGAAAAGATGAGATTTAAGAATAGAGGGGGGGTCTAAAGAGAAACACTACCCATATTCACATGAGGCAAAAGCAAACAATTCACTTCATTCAATCAAACAAGGGCATACAATCGGTGTAACTATCGCAAAAGTGCTCGGACTACTATATTTACATGGTGAACTACTACTAATGATGGGGTGGTCTACTAGAAATATTCTTCGGTTGCAGACTCCATGATATCTGCTCCAGCTTCATCAACATAGTCATCATCGCTATCATCTGGGTCCGAGTCCGTGTCGTCGATGATGATGTAGTCTTCCGGGCGAATCTCCTTGGGTTCTTCGTCTTCTTCTACTGGTGTAGGGTCTCCCATGAATATTCCGACCTTCTTGATCAGGTCGTCATTCTTCTCCACTAGTACTTCGATTTCCTCTTCATAATCTTCATGTGTAGCCTTGAGTTCTTCCTCCAGTTCCTTGATTCTTGTCCTTGCCTTCTTCAGATCTATCATGTCTGCGCACATCTGGTTCTCCTGACGTCAAATGTGCTGGTTTAACTCCTGGATAAAAGCTGCGATTGATGTATCCTTCTTGGTGTTGATCATCTCCTAGTGCTCATCTCGGCGCCCACAAATTTGGTAGATTGTATCCTTGAGATCATTGCGGTAAAATTCTCCAATGAGTCCCATGGTGATGTGAGCTGCCATGGTCTTCCCTAGACTCCAGGTTGGTGCATCAAACGAAAACTCTATGGGCTCAGTGACTGGCATGAATGTCCTTCTTGGAACTTGAACTTGAATCATCCAGCGTTCCTCTTTAGGTAAAGTGGCATTGTAGGTTCCGGTGAAGCTTGGTACTCCGATGTTCAGGTATCTAGTGACTTCCTTCAAATGACGTCCAAAGGGAGTATCTTCATCCGGTTGCGTAAACTTGTTCCTTGCATCCGCCATCCTAAAAGAATAGAAAAGATGAGGAGTCGGAAAGGAGAAGAGTGAGTAATGATCTAGGGATTTAGCTTAGTGGTCGTGTCCTACAGTCAGCGTGTGCTCTGATACCATCTTGTAGCGACCAGACCTCAAACGGTCCGATCTCTGTGCTCCAGTGTCATCCCTGGATCAGTAATGCTGACACCACATAGTACTTGAAGGATTTATAACAGAGTAGCAATCACACACTTATTACAACGAGTGTCTCAAAAAAGAACTTATTACAATAAATATGGCTTAAGGCCATCTAATAACGATAACAGCGGAAGGCTTGGAAGATAAGTGAGTCCATCAACTCCAACGGCATCACTGAGTATAGCACCATGACCTAAAAGACTCCTTACTCGTCATCTGAAAAGTTTGCAGCATGAACGTTGCAGCTCGAAACGGGTCAGCACATGGAATATGCTGGCAAAGTAACACATAGAGAGCAATGAAAGAATAAGGCTATACTATATGCATATTTGGCTGGTGGAAAGCTCTATGGTTACAGTTTTGCGTAAAGCCAATTTTTCCCTACTGCAAAGGAATAAATTTTTATTTAACTATTATGGTAGTTGTTAAACATTGAGAGTGTAGACACCCTCTCAATCCCAATTAAGCATCATCATTAAAACCCAACAAAATTGATTAGAGTAACATGATGAGATTCACATGATAATCCAGGTACTAGATACTCAAGTTGTCCATAACCGGGGACATGGCTAACCATGATTATTTTATACACTCCGCAAAGGTTTGCGCACTTTTCCCCACAAGACTCGATCTCCTCCGTTTGGGGTTCTCGCACTACATGGTGTTTGAGAAACGGATGACTGAGACATAGTTTTTCAGAAGCACTAGCACCTTACGATCGGGTAGACCGTTACACCTACCTTCCCCTACATCTGCTAGTCTACCACTATAAGAGTTCGCACGACTTAATCAACTATGCTAGAGCCCATAGTAGCTTGTGGCTGCACACGGAAGTTTCTAGTATGAATAATCTCATGATCCCTTTGAGCCTGGGTGGTGGTCCAAAAGAAAAACAGGCAATCGCTGGAATACCCAGGTGCCTCAATCCACCGAGATGTGTGTTTAAGTTTCCACCTTAAAAAACCATTAATTAACAATCTCACATCTGTCATGGATACACTCACCCAATCCATGTCTACTAGCATAGCATGGCAACATAAGCAAACGTAGAAATAACTCCCAGGGTTCGATAAAGAAACAGGTAATAGGTACTACCTCATCTACTTCCCAAAACCCACAATTTAATTAGATCCTAATCATGCAATGTGTGAGGATTGATCTAATGTAATAAAAACTGGGTAGTAGGAGGTATGATCAAAGTGTTACTTGCCTTGCTGATGATCCGTGAAACCTAGGGATCAGAAGTAGCAAGCGGCGCACTCCAGGTACTCTAACGCAAACAAACAAACAAACAAACAAACAAGCATACAATAAGTACTCAACTAATGCACTGGTAAAACTCAAATAAGAGATCTAACCAGAAAGTTCAATTTAAGAACTCCGGTTGGCAAAAGAAATCAAATCGAACGAAGCAACGAAAGACAAACGGCAAAAAAAACTTCGTTTACTAATCTGGATCTAGGTCAAATTTTATAGAGGAAAAAAACTTGTTTGAGTTGGTTAAACAGAAAGAGGGTTTCGAGACGAAACTCCAGGCGCTTGAATCGCCTGATTCCGATAAAGAGCAAAAGGTTATACTAAAACGAAGATCGGATCAGAAATCGCGATCAGAAATAATTGCGGAATAATCCGAGAAAAAGAAAAACGGCGAACAGAATAACGGACGAACGTTCGTTCTCTGGAACTAAACGATGAACGCGATTGTTAAAATGAACGAACGAGCGAACGCTCGCTAAATAAATAAACCGGAAGAATCGATCTATTTAAAAAAACAAAACTAGGGTTTTCTAAAAAACCAGATCGGTTTTTCTTAGAAAACCGGGCGGCGACGGTTACCTCGGCTCGGACTCCGGCGGGGCTCTGGCGAGGTTCCGGGCGGCGTGGGATGGCAGGGCGGCGACAGCATCGGCGGCGCAAGGCGGCGGGGCGGCGGCTGCGACGGCGAGGCAGCGCTGCGGCGGCGGAATGGGCTGCGGCTTGCGGCGGCGCGGGCGGCGTGGGGTGTGGCGGCGGCGACTCGGGGCTCCAGGGGGGATGGTATTTAAAGGAGGGAGGGGGGGCGGCGGATGCGTCCAACTTGGGGAGGGGGTCGGGTGGCGGCGGCGGTGGCTCCGGCTCGGACTCTTCGAGTCGGGCAGCAGCACGGGCGAGGAGGCGGTGGCGCTTGGCGGGCCGGCCTGGCTCGGCTGGGCCTTTGGCCTAGTCAGGCGCGCAGGTTTTCTTTTGAAAAATAATAATTCCGCCGAACTAAGAAAAATCCTAAAAAATAAATAAAAATCTAAATATTGCCAAAACAAATTTTCACCGTCTAAATAAAATGTTTAGAACAGGATGAACATTTTCTTGGCCCTAAATGCAGTTTTTGAAAACGTGCAATTTTCCTAAATTCAAATAGAACAGCGAAAAACTCCAAAAGAAAAACTTATTTGATTTTATTATTAAATCCTCTATATTTCTTTATTTTGGGAAAGTCATTTTATTCCCTCTCTCATATTTTTATAATAGAAATAATTGAAGATAAAATAAATAAAATCAAATGATCCTATTTTCAAAATTTGAGAAAACTCAAATATGAAAATAACGAAATCCCCAACTCTCTCCGTGGGTCCTTGAGTTGCGTAGAATTTCTGGATCAGGCCCAAAAGCAATAAAATATGCTATGCAATGATGATCTAATGTATAACATTCCAAATTGGAAATTCGGGATGTTACAATGGGACTTAATATGATCCACCTTTACCTAGAAGGCGTTCCAAAAATTCGGAGTTTTTAGATCTTGATGCTAAATTTGATGAAAGTGGGACTGAAGAAATTAAAACCCTAGATGTTACTATACCCACTATTTTGAATTTCAAGGAATTTAATTATGAAAATTGCTCTTTGATTGATTGTATTTCCTTGTTGCAATCCGTGCTAAATTCTCCTCATGCTTATAGTCAAAATAAAGTGTTTACTAAACATATCGTTGATGCTTTGATGCAATTTTATGAAGAAAAACTTGAGTTGGAAGTTTCTATCCCTAGAAAACTTTATGATGAGTGGGAACCTACTATTAAAATTAAAATTAAAGATCATCCATGCTATGCTTTGTGTGATTTGGGTGCTAGTGTTTCCACGATCCCAAAGACTTTGTGTGATTTGTTAGGTTTCCGTGATTTTGATGATTGCTCTCTAAACTTCCACCTTGCGGATTCCACTATTAAGAAACCTATGGGAAGAATTAATGATGTTCTTATTGTTGCAAATAGTAATTATGTTCCCATAGATTTTATCGTTCTTGACATAGATTGCAATCCTTCATGCCCTCTTATTCTTGGTAGACCTTTCCTTAGAACGATTGGTGCAATTATTGATATGAAGGAAGGAAATATTAGATTCCAATTTCCGTTAAGTAAAGGCATGGAACACTTTCCTAGAAAGAAAATTAGATTACCTTATGAATCTATTATGAGAGCCACTTATGGATTACCTACCAAAGATGGAAATACCTGGATCTATCCTTGCTTTTTATGCCTAGCTAGGGGCGTTAAACGATAGCGCTTGTTGGGAGGCAACCCAATTTTAGTTTTGTTCCTTGCTTTTTGCTCCTATTTAGTAATAAATAATTTACATATCCTCTGTTTTGGTTGTGTTTTTTGTGTTTAATTAGTGTTTGTGCCAAGTAGAACCGTTGGGAAGACTTGGGGAAAGTCTTGATATCTTGCTGTAAAAAACAGAAACTTTAGCGCTCACGAGAACTGCTGCCATTTTAATTTGGAAAGTGCTATTTAGTTAATTATTTTTTCAGATGAATAATAGATAAATTCCTCACGTCCAGCAACTTATTTTAGAATTGTTGGGGTTCCATATCTTGCGCTAGTTACAGATTACTACAGACTATTCTGTTTTTGACAGATTCTGTTTTTCGTGTGTTGTTTGCTTATTTTGATGAATCTATGGCTACTAAAATAGTTTATAAACCATAGAGAAGTTGTAATACAGTAGGTTTAACACCAATATAAATAAAGAATGAGTTCATTATAGTACCTTGAAGTAGTCTTTTGTTTTCTTTCGCTAACGGAGCTCACGAGATTTTCTACTTTAAGTTTTGTGTTGTGAAGTTTTCAAGTTTTGGGTTAAGATTTGATGGATTATGGAACAAGGAGTGGCAAGAGCCTATGCTTGGGGATGCACATGGCACCCCCAAGATAATCTAAGGAAACCTAAAAGCCAAAGCTTGGGGATGCCCGAGAAGGCATCCCCTCTTTCGTCTACTTCCATCGGTAACTTTACATGGAGCTATATTTTTTATTCACCACATGATATGTCTTTTTCTTGGAGCGTCTTGTATGATTTGATTCTTTGATTTTTAGTTTACCACAATAATCCTTGATGTACACACCTTTCGAGAGAGCCATACATGATTTGGAATTTGTTAGAATACTCTATGTGCTTCACTTATATCTTTTGAGTTATATAGTTTTGCTCTAGTACTTCACTTATATCTTTTAGAGCATGGTGGTGGATTTGTTTTATAGAAACTATTGATCTCTCATGCTTCACTTAGATTATTTTTAGAGTCTTAAATAGCATGGTAATTTTCTTAAATAATCCTAATATGCTAGGTATTCAAGATTAGTAAAAAAATTCTTATGAGTGTTTTGAATACTAAGAGAAGTTTGATGCTTGATGATTGTTTTGAGATATGGAGGTAATAATATCAAAGTCGTGCTAGTTGAGTAGTTGTAAATTTGAGAAATGCTTGTGTTGATGTTTGCAAGTCCCGTAGCATGCACGTATGGTAAATGTTATGTTGCAAATTTGAAACATGAGGTGTTCTTTGATTGTCCTCCTTATGAGTGGCGGTCGGGGACGAGCGATGGTCTTTTCCTACCAATCTATCCCCCTAGGAGCATGCGCGTAGTGCTTGGTTTTTGATGACTTGTAGATTTTTGCAATAAGTATGTGAGTTCTTTATGACTAATGTTGAGTCCATGGATTATACGCACTCTCACCCTTCCATCATTGCTAGCCTCTTCGGTACCGTGCATTGCCCTTTCTCACATTGAGAGTTGGTGCAAACTTCGCCGGTGCATCCAAACCCCGTGACATGATACGCTCTTTCACACATAAACCTCCTTATATCTTCCTCAAAACAGCCACCATACCTACCTATTATGGCATTTCCATAGCCATTCCGAGATATATTGCCATGCAACTTTCCACCATTCCGTTTATCATGACACATTCATCATTTTCATATTGCTTAGCATGATCATGTAGTTGACGTAGTATTTGTGGCAAAGCCACCATTCATAATTCTTTCATACATGTCACTCTTGGTTCATTGCATATCCCGGTACACCGCCGGAGGCATTCATATAGAGTCATCTTTTGTTCTAGCATCGAGTTGTAATCATTGAGTTGTAAATAAATAGAAGTGTGATGATCATCATTTTCTACAGCATTGTACCAAGTGAGGAATTAAAAAAAAGAAAGGCCATAAAAAAAGAAGACAAGGCCCAAAAAAAGAGAGAAAAAGAGAGAAGGGACAATGCTATTATCCTTTGCCACACTTGTGCTTCAAAGTAGCACCATAATCTTCATGATAGAGAGTCTTTTGTTTTGTCACTTTCATATACTAGTGGGAATTTTTCATTATAGAACTTGGCTTGTATATTCCAACGATGGGCCTCCTCAAGTGCCCTAGGTCTTGTGAGCAAGCAAGTTGGATGCACACCCACTTAGTTTCTTTTGTTGAGCTTTCATACATTTATAGCTCTAGTGCATCCGTTGCATGGCAATCCCTACTCCCTGCACTAACATCAATCGATGGGCATCTCCATAGCCCATTGACTAGCCTCGTTGATGTGAGACTTTCTCTTTTTTTTGTCTTCTCCACATAACCCCCATCATCATATTCTATTCCACCCATAGTGCTATGTCCATGGCTCGCACTCATATATTGCGTGAAAGTTTATAGGTTTGGGATTACTAAAGTATGAAACAATTGTTTGGCTTGTCATCGGGGTTGTGCATGATGAGAGCATTCTTGTGTGATGAAAAATGGAGCATGACTAAACTATATGATTTTGTAGGGATGAACTTTCTTTGGCTATGTTATTTTGAGAAGACATAATAGCTTAGTTAGTATGCTTGAAGTATTATTATTTTTATGTCAATATGAACTTTTATCATGAATCTTTCGGATCTGAATATTCATACCACAATTAAGAAGAATTACATTAAAATTATGTCAAGTAGCATTCCACATCAAAAATTCTCTTTTTATCATTTACCTACTCGAGGACGAGCAGGAATTAAGCTTGGGGATTCTTGATACGTCTCCAACGTATCTATAATTTTTGATTGCTCCATTCTATATTATCTACTGTTTTGGAAATTATTGGGCTTTATTATCCACTTCTATATTATTTTTGGGACTAAGCTATTAATTGGAGGCCCAGCCCAGAATTGCTATTTTTTGCCTATTTCAGAGTTTCGTTGAAAAGGAATATCAAACGGAGTCCAAACGGAATGAAACCTTCGGGAACGTGATTTTCAGAACGAACATGATCCAGGAGACTTGGACCCTACGTCAAGAAATAAAGGAGGAATCCACGAGGTAGGGGGCACGCCTACCCCCACCCCCCCAGGCGCGCCCTCCACCCTCGTGGGCCCCCTGTTGCTCCACCGACGTACTCCTTCCTCCTATATATACCTACGTACCCCCAAACGATCAGAAACGGAGCCAAAACCCTAATTCCACCGCCGTAACTTTCTGTATCCACGAGATCCCATCTTGGGGCCTGTTCCGGAGCTCTGCCGGAGGGGGCATCCATCACGTAGGGCTTCTACATCAACACCATAGCCTCTCCGATGAAGTGTGAGTACTTTACCTCAGACCTTCGGGTCCATAGTTATTATCTAGATGGCTTCTTCTCTCTTTTTGGATCTCAATACAATGTTCTCCCCCTCTCTTGTGGAGATCTATTCGATGTAATCTTGTTTTTGCGGTGTGTTTGTTGAGACCGATGAATTGTGGGTTTATGATCAAGATTATCTATGAAAAATATTTGAATCTTCTCTGAATTATTTTATGTACGATTGGTTATCTTTGCAAGTCTCTTCGAATTATCAGTTTGGTTTGGCCTACTAGATTGATCTTTCTTGCAATGGGAGAAGTGCTTAGCTTTGGGTTCAATCTTGCGGTGTCCTTTCCCAGTGACAGTAAGGGCAGCAAGGCACGTATTGTATCGTTGCCATCGAGGATAACAAGATGGGTTTTTTATCATATTGAATCAATTTATCCCTCTACATCATGTCATCTTGCCTAAGGCGTTACTCTGTTTTCATGAACTTAATACTCTAGATGCATGCTGGATAGCGGTCGATGAGTGGAGTAATAGTAGTAGATGCAGGCAGGAGTCGGTCTACTTGTCTCGGACGTGATGCCTATATACATGATCATACCTAGATATTCTCATAACTATGCTCAGTTCTGTCAATTGCTCAACAGTAATTCGTTCATCCGCCATAAAATACTTATGCTCTTGAGAGAAGCCACTAGTGAAACCTATGGCCCCCGGGTCTATCTTCATCATATTAACCTTCCAATACTTTGCTATTTTTAATTTGCTTTTATTTTACTTTGCATCTTTATCACAAAAATACCAAAAATATTATCCTATCATATCTATCAGATCTCACTCTCGTAAGTGACCGTGAAGGGATTGACAACCCCTTATCGCGTTGGTTGCGAGGAGTTATTTGCTTTGTGTAGGTACGAGGGACTCGCGCGTAGCCTCCTACTAGATTGATACCTTGGTTCTCAAAAACTGAGGGAAATACTTACGCTACTTTCCTGCATCATCCTTTCCTCTTCAAGGAAATCCAACGCAGTGCTCAAGAGGTAGCACCTCTCCAAGCTCGAGACTAGGGTCGTCAGTCATCTCAGTTTGGCGTTTCAGATAAAACAAATCTCTGAACAGGTCAATGTCAGGTTCTTATTGAAGGTATACTTCACAGAATACTTGAAATTTCATATATTGGAGACAGAGTTGGGGCCAATTTCTTGAGGACGGAGATTATAGAAATTCAGGACGTCCCGGAAGAATTTTGACCCGGGTGGTGAAAACCGTGAAGGAGGTGATCAGCAAAAATAATTACTTTGCCCTCTATGGGTTCGAGGACGACTTCAGAGCCGGGAACTCTCCATTGAATGACATCTTAGGCCAGTAAGACTCCCATGTCCATATATTCATTTAAGGAGAGCTCATAAACTTTGTTGGCCACCCAGTCGCATGAAGTAGGGGGTCTTAGTCATGATTGGTAAGTTAAGAAGCTGTGATCAAGGAGTAAATTGTATGGCTGGTTCAAATTACAATGTAAGTTGCCATTAAAGTTGCTATGATATTTCGGCAGTAGTAAGCCAGTCATAAGATGGATTATTATGGCAAATTATGGAAACATTAAAGTCACCCTGTCTAAGAGAGTAAGCCGGTTAGATGCTGGCGAGTTACAAGTTCATGGTTAAGTCAGTCAGGTGCTGGCGAGTTACAAAGTTATCATTATAAGCCGCCCAAACAAAGAATAGTGGGTCAATTGTCGACGGGTTCAAGGTTATTGAAATTTTGCTAAGTGTTGGACAAACAAGTTTTGCAGATCGCAACTACAATTACATATCTATGGCAGTTTGAAAAGGGGGCATAATTTTTAACCTACAGTGCGGTAGTGGAAGAACTAAACATGCTATATATCAATTCTGAAAAGGAGGAGATCTATCTAGATGCAAGATGAAGGCTAAAACTACAGTCGCCCTACTTCTACCTAGTTTTTTGGATTGAACTACGTTCTCTAAGTAGGAGTTGGATGAAGTTGGATGAACGTCAATGAACTTTATGATCTAGGGTGGTTTAATGTGGATCTGAGAAGGAAGGGTCAGCATACCTGACGGTGTTGGTGAAGAGCGGGTGGACGTCGTAGTTTTCTGATCCAAACAGGGTGATGCAGCAGCCTCAACGGAGTGGTCGGTGTGGCTCAGCGGCGGCGGCGGAGCTCCAATGGCTATGGATGATGCGAGGAAGAAGAAGAGGGGGTGACGGGGGTAAAAGTGAAAAGGAACCCCCTGCCTATTTATTGGGAAAAGTCAGTGAATAGTAAAATGGAATGCGCGGAAATCAAGGGGATGTCACGATTATCTTAACAAAGAGGTGCCTCAATTCTCGGATGGCTAGTTAATGTGAAAGATCCGCTGTGATGTCATCAGTTTTTTTTGGATTTATTTCACATGACGTCATGGCGAGTTATAAGAATTCATTCGAGGTTAAGCATTCAAAGGAGTCCAAATAAGATTCGCCAATCGAAGAATGAAGATTAACACAACAAGTTCAAATAAATCTGGGGCCTAGTGTTGGGGATATAACCCCATGATGTGACTCGCCAGGAGGGGTCGGGTTACACTGTTGGTGACTCGGAGATAAAGTCTAAGTAGGCCCAAGAGGACAGATGAAGAACCCAGAGGGTGACTTATGCGGTGAGCCACCGAAGGCCCAAGCTCAGAAGATGGTGCAAGACCCGGCGCTTGTAAGCCGCCCAACGATGATTTTTCTAGAAAGGCAAGGTGATTTAGAACCTAGGTCAGTCACGTTGTGTGATCCGACTTGGAATGTTGTAAGCCCAAGGCCTTGACCTGTGTATATAAAGGCGAGACCCTGCGGCGGGTTAACTCAAGAAACAATTGATTGATAGTTAGGTCAAGCGAATCTGCTCCCTTGTAATCGATACTCAAGCAATACAACACAAGCAGGACGCAGGCTTTTACCTCGTTGAGAGGGGCCAAACCTGGGTAAACTCACGTCTCTCATCACATTCAACACCTTTAATCTAACCTACGTTGTGATGGCTCCACACTTAAGTCCTTTCACCAGGACATCTTCCATGACAAAACCACAACACTCCGTGATCGATTCCCCCTTTAGCAGAGTACCGGAAAAGGCCTCCAGATGGGATCATGGAATAACACAAGCTTGTGGTGGCAGAAAAGGTGTTTAGGGTGGCTCTATGTTGGTTTGGAGATTTATGGGAATTTATAGCGCTGGAATTAGGTTAAACGAAGATGTGTTGGACCCACGAGCTCATGTGGCGCCCCCTGGTGGCGTGCCGTGTGAGCTCGTCGATCTCTCCCGTAAATCTTCTGGCCTCCTCTCGAACGCTCTAGGGTCCCTTCTGGTCCAGGAGAAAACAACGTAAAGTTTCATTGTGGTTGGACTTCGTTTGGTACTGAATTTATGAAAAGCCAAAAAAGCACAAAAATAGGAACTTGCACTAGGAACTGAGTTAATAGGTTAGTCCCCAAAAATGATATAAAAGAGCATAATCAAGCATATGGAGCATTCAAGATTGATAATATAATAGCATGAAACAATAAAAAATTATAGATATCTTGGAGACGTATCAGCATCCCCAAGCTTAATCCATGCTCGTCCTCGAGTAGGTCAATGAGAAAAACAGAATTTTCTATGTTGAATGCTACCTAGCATGTTTATCATGTAATCTTTCTATGAATTAAATATTGAGGAATGATGAAGTAATTGATATCAAGATAATAATATCCATCAATATAAGAAACATAATCATTACTTTTTCAAAATATACGATGCTTAACGAATGTTATCCCTACTCGTTTTATCATACAAGCATGCCATGACTCCACCTTCACCGCATAAATCATGAGCACTCCGGTATCAAACCAGGCAATTGGATCATACTTCTAACGCACTTTCACATTTTCAACCCCACGCAATACATGAGCGTCAGCCATGGATATAGCACTATAGGTGGAATATAATGCGGTGGTGGAGATCAATAAGGGAAGTCAAAAAGGAAGAAAGTCTCGCATCAACTCGACGGATCAACAAGCAATGGGGAGGCCCATCAATTGATATCAATATGAGGAGTAGGTATTGCCATGCACAGGAGGCACTAAGAGCTATTAGTGTATGAAAGCTCAATGGAAACTAAGTGGGTGTGCATCGAACTTTCTTGCTCATGAAGACCTCAGGCATTTGAGGAAGCCCATCATCGGAATATACAAGCCAAGTTCTATAATGAAAAATCCCACCAGTATATTAAAGTGATAACTCAGGAGACTCTCTATATGAAGAACATGGTGCTACTTTTAAGCACTAGTGTGGTAAAAGGATAGTAACATTGCCCCTTCTCTCTTTTTCTCTTATTTTTTTGTTGGGCTCTTTTGGCCTCTCTCTTTTCGTTCGGAGTCTCATCCCGACTTGTGGGTGAATCATTGTCTCCATCATCCTTTCCTCACTGGGACAATGCTCTAATAATGATGATCATCACACTTTTATTTACTTACAACTCGATAAACTCAATAAAACAGAAACAATATGATTCTATATGAATGCCTATGGAAGTGTACCGGGATGTGCAATGATCTAGTGTAACATGTATAATAATGATGAACAGTGGTTGTGGCACAAATATCATGTCAGCTCTATATGAGCATGCAAAGCAACATGACGATGAGCACACATGTCATGAAAACGGAATGGTGGAAGTTGCATGGCAATATATCTCGGAATGGCTATGGAAATGCCATAATAGGTAGGTATGGTGGCTGTTTCGAGGAAGATATAAGGAGGCTTATGTGTGATAGAAGGCATCATACCACTAGGTTTGGATGCACTGGCGAAGTATGCACCAACTCTCGATGTGAGAAAGGGCAATGACAGTACCGAAGAGGCTAGCAATGTGCGGAAGGATGAGAGTACGTATAATCCATGGACTCATATTAGTCATAAAGAACTCATATACTTATTGTGAAAGTTTATTAGCCCTGGAAGCAACATACAACTCGCATGCACCTAGGGAGGAGGTTGATAGCAGTTAACCATCATGCACCCCCGATTATAACAACACTCAAGGATTTTAATCAGAAATAAAAAAATGCTCAAACCTCCCCACCATGTCGTGACCGACACTTAGGGGAGAAGTTAATAACAAGCTTAATACCAATATTTCTACTAACCAATGATCATGAACCAATACCCTTTCATATTATGACATCAATATAATTAAACCATATGTTTCATATTTGGTGATCTACATGAAAGTTTTTTATATCCCCCTTGAATACCTATCCTTTCCGGACTAGCCTTATAACTCGTGCCAATTACCACTTCATATTTATAGACTCTCAAAAATATTTAAGTGAAGCATGAGAGTGCAATTATTTCTATAAAATATAGCCACCACCGTGCTCTAACAGATAAAAGTGAAGCACTAGAGCAACTTCCTAGCTCAAAAGATATAAGTGAAGCTCATAGAGTATTGTAACAAATCACGATAGATGTGTGTCCCTCTCAAAAGGTGTGTCCAGCAGATAATGATTGTGTCAAACTAAAAATCAGACAATGCAAAAAATACTATGGCACAAGACGCTCCAAGTAAAACTCATATCAAGTGATGAATAAAAATATAGCTCCAACTAATATACCTATGGTTTGTAGATGAAAGAGGGGATGCCTTCCTGGGCATCCCAAAGCTTAGACGGTTTGGTATTACTTGAATATTAGCTTGGGGTGCCTTGGGCATCCCCAAGCTTAGGGTCTTGCCGCTCCTTATTCGTTCATCCATCGTGATCTCACCCAAAACTTGAAAACTTCAGCACACAAAACTCAATAGAAACCTCGTGAGATCCATTAGTATAATAGAAAAATTATAAACTTTGGGTATTGTTGTAAAATCATTCATAATTGTTCTTGCATAATACCTACTATAACTTCCCCATGACTTATACCCACCGATATAATCCATAGCATCATTAAAATAAGCACACTATGCAATAAAAGAAGAATCTTTCTAAAACAGAACAACCTATTATGATCTGAATAAAAATCATACTTCTGTAACTCCAAAAATTCTGAAAATTAGGACAACGTGGGAAATTTGTATGTAAATCATGTGTAAAGCTTTCAGATCAAAAGCATGTTCTAGTTAATTATAGTAATTCCTGGACTGAGAGCAAAAGTTCCTATTTTTTCATAGAATCAAGTCAACTATTATCCAAATCATCCCAAAGGCTTTACTTGGCAAAAAAACTAATTGAAAGACAAAAACAAAATCACTACAGTAGCAATAATCATGTTTGGGCACAATAATAGAAAATATTGGGTTGTTTCCAACAAACTCTTTCATTATAGCCATTATGATAGACTTGAGATTTTACTGATGCTCACGTGAAAGATAATAATTGAAACACAAAGAGAGCATCATGTAGCATGTGAAAAACACATTTAATTCTAATATACTTCCAATGCATAGGCATTTATAAATAAACAAATTATCAAGACAAGCAATATCTAGCCTATGCAAATAGGAAGAATGAAGCATTAATAATTTCAACACAAAGAGAGGTAATCTAATGACATGAAAATTTCTATAACCATATTTGCCTCTCTCATGATAATTACACGTAAGATCGTAACCAAATTCAAAAATATAGCTATCATATAAAATATTCTCTTCATGATCCACATGCATAAAGGTTTATAATCTTTCAAGATAGTGGGATTATCATCAACTAAGTCATGACCTCTCTAAACCCACTTTTATCAAAAAGTTCATAAGATTGATAATTCTCAAAGTAGTGGGATCATTATTACCTAAAGTTGACGCTCTTCCAAACCCACTTTTAATATTATTGCAAACATTATTATCAATAACATATTCATCATGAGGCTTAAATAAATTTTCAAGATCATAAGAAGAATCACCTCAATCATGATCATTACAATGAGTAGTGGACATAATAAAATCATCACCCCCAAGCTTGTAGTTTAGTATATCTTTAACACAATTGACATTAATAGAATTTATAATAACGTCATTGCAATCATGCTTTTCATTCAAGGAGCTATCATGAATCACTTTACAAATTTATTATGTTAACACTTCATCACAATTTTCAGATTCACGATTTTCAAGCAAAACTTCACAAAGATAATCAAGTGCACTCAACTCACTAGCAATAAGATTAGCAAGTGGATGAGGATCCATATGTCTTTATTTCTATTTTAGTGAGATGACATGATTATTGCTAGCAAGCAAACAAACAAACAAAATAAAATATGTTTGTGTTTTTCAATTTTTTGGAGAAGTGGAGGGAGATGAAAAAGAGAGGCAAATAAAAAGTAGAGCAAGTAATTGATAATTTGTCTGAAGGAACCTGTAGGTATTTGATGATGTCTCCCCGGCAACGGCGCTAGAAATTTTTTCTACTACTTGTGAGTTGCGTTGGATTTTCCCCAAAGAGGAAGGGTGAAGCAATATAGTAGTGGAGAAGTATTTCCCTCATTGAGAACCAAGGTTATCGAACCAATAGGAGAACAAAGAAAATCCTAGTGAACAACACCTACACACACAAGAGCAAATACTTGCACCCAACACGAGCAAGAGGATTGTCAATCCCCTTGAACTCGTTACTTGCAAGGATTAAATATGATAGTGATAGATGGATAAAATAAAAAGTAAAAGAAAAGTGAATAAATTGCAGCAAGGTATTTTTGGTTTTAGTAATATGATTAAAGTAGACCTGGGGGCCATAGTTCTCACTAGAGACTTCTCTCTCAAAACATAGTATACAGTGGGTTGACAAATTATTGTTGGGCAATTGATAGAAAAGCACATAGTTATGACAATATTCACGGCAATGATCATGTATATAGGTATCACGTCCGTGACACGTAGACCGAAACGATTCTGCATCTACTACTATTACTCCACCAATCGACCGACTCATGCCTACATCTATGGTACTAAGTTCATGACAAACAGAGTAACGTCTGCATCTACTACTATTAAGCAAGATGAAATGATGTAGATAGAATAAAACCAAGTAACATGATTAAACCATGTCGTTTTACCCTTAATGGCACCAATACAAATATGTGCCTTGCTGCCCCTACTGTCACTAGTGAGGACACCGCAAGGTTAGACCCATTACAAAGCACCTCTGTTTGTCATGAACTTAATACCATATATGCAGGAGGGAGTCGGTCGATTGGTGGAGTAATAGTAGTAGATGCATGCAGGAGTCGGTCTACCTATCACAGATGTGATGCCTACATACATGATCATTGTCATGAATAACGTTATATTGAACATGCAGGCAAGAGTCGGCCTACTTCGTTTCATCAGTTGTAGAATTGAAGGGACATATGATGTCTTGTCATCATGACATTGACATGTTAAACTGAAGATGTTAAACTCTAAATAGATGAGATATATGATAAATGGGAGGAAAATATTAGCGCATGTTGCGACACAATTAGAAACCCTAGAAAAGATAACACTTTTTACCATGAAAACTGCAGGGCTTGCACCCCACATCATATTTTGTTTAAAGAGAATAATAGCATATGTACAGAAATACAAGCTCCACAAGAAGTGAAACAAAGAAAGAATGAAAACTAATCTACTATCTAATTAAAAGAAAGAATCATGGAGGCAAGAATGCTATCCAATGTAGAAAATATAACATTTTACTGAGTTCTTTGAGAATATTTTTTATAGTATTTTATTGTTTTGTGGCAATAGTATGTATTAGTTTAAACCACTTTATTATATTGTAAATATGAAAAAAAAAATGTCTATATTGCAACATGCAGCGAAGGTGAGGTGGATGCCATCCAATTTTGAAAGAGAGTGCTCCAGCAAGAAATGTCCCTCTACAACGAGAAACCGAGCGGGAAGGGGAGGGTCCGATTGCAAAAATAAGGATGGGTCGTGGGTGGAGTTTTCGTGTTGGGCCCGCGTGTTCAAGATAACATGGTGGATAGTCTGGATAACGACATTTCTCCTAGTTGAATTTTGGGAAGCCTACCGTACGCCGGTTTAATGACCGATTACACCTGAACGTATGAAGGAGAAATGAACTTCAACCTTGAAGATGACCTTGATCATTTACTTAATTTATTTATGTATGTACTATAATGTGTAGCAATGCCGTCAGCGTCACATTCCTTCTTGGAGATGTTGCTTGGTACGCTGCGGATCGGAGCCTTCGGTTTGTGGTGGGTTGATTCCGGAGGGCGCAATGGTTGCGGGTCATCCGTGCTTTGTCGAGCTGCTATTGTTGGCGTTTGTTTCTTCTTCTTTATTCTTTCTCTCTTTTGGGGGGCTTGTTGTACTACTCGCCCAACAATTGCTATGTGATCGGTGTTAGTTGCTTTGTAATACAAAGCGGAGGAAACACTTTTTCGAAAAAGAAAAAAATCTATAGCAACACACGGACATTCTATTCATCTGTGTCGCCATCAGCTAGGCAGGGAGAAGCGATCGCATACCCGTGCTTCCAGGAAGCAGCAGGGAAAGCACCAGACAACCGAATGGCGCGCAACCGAGCAACGTCGCCGGAATGGCAGCCGCAGGGAGCGTAGTGGCCAGGGCCGCTCGCTGCCCTACCCCGGACTGGCTGCCGGCCTGTTGGTCCATCGAGCGGGAACATCTTTTGCCCGTAAAGCCGGTGGAGCGATCGTGGCATCTGTCTGTTGAGAGCAGCCATAGGGCCGGGGCTAACTTATGCAGTACACATATTGCTATCGATTAGATTGGAGCGCGCATGATGTCCACCTCCTTAACACAGTTGGCATGATAACCTGTCAACGAGTGCTACATGCAGGGTCACTAGTCAGGCTGACAAATGCTACATGGTAGTTAATATATATGGAACTCGATTAATTGCCATATGTGTGTGGCTTTCGTTACTTATATGTGTTTCAGCTACGTCCACTTGATCGTTTTTTGCTTTTCATCTTCTTCTTTTTTGAAAATTATTCCTTTTGACAAGTCGGAAGAACCCTTCCGTACGATGATGAAAGCCAATGATTTCCAATACTATTGATGAATTTCCGGTATAAGTTGTTCCCTACAGTAGCTTTCGGATTTTGTTGCTTCGTCAAGCAGAGCACATGTTGTTCTGCTACTCCCTCCAATTGAGTTTATAAGTTGGCCACGAGTTTTCACGCCTTCAATTTAACTAGAAAAATACGTATTATATTTATATACTGTATATCTTTAGATTCGTCATCACATGTATATCTTTAGATTCGTCATCACATGAAAATTCTAATCATACCCTCCATTCCGCCTCCCCTGCCCTCCACGACAGCGCCCCCGTCCGCCGAAGCTCGCCACCCCAGACAAATTTCTCCTCATCAGCCCCGCCGTCGGCTTCTTCTCCCCCGTTGCACTGGACTGGCGTGGACTCGATTCGGTAGGTTTGCTGGTGACGAACCCTAACTGGCTCGCATTCTGTTTCGCGATAATCCGAGTGTTCATTTTTCTCCAACGGAGTAAACAGAAGTAGATCAGTACTCTCCCAGCTCCCCCCCCCCCCCCCCTGCCCTCCGCACCACCGCGCCACGGGCCACTCCGACCGCGGCGGCCACCAAACCCGTGGCTGCCCGCGCGGGCAGCTGCGCCTCCCAACGGCAGATGGCCCCCTCCGCGTCGCTGCCATCAACGCCCCTCGCCCCCCCTGCCGACTGCTCGGCATGGCCACCTCCTGGATCTGGGGAAGATCCATCTGCATCCTTCAGTCCGTCCGATGCCCCGGTCTCGCCGCGGTCGCCCTGCGCCCCATCTCCGGATACGCCGCGGATCCTGCTCCGGGAAGAGTGCTCCCATGCTGCACCACCTCTTTCCTCCGCGGATCTGGCCACGTCCCCCCCTTTGGGGCGCCCCATGCTCAAATCCATCGTGGTTTTTCCCTCCCCGCCCGCCGACCAACCCTCTTCAGGCAATGAGGACGGCTGGAGCACTTATCGCTCGCGGAAAAGCCGGCACACCATTCAATTCTCGCCGGCTCATCCTGCTCCCCAGCGCCCTCCCCGTCGCCTCGCTTTCAATACTTCAGCAGGAAGATTGGCCTTCTTAAAGCGCTTCAAAGGGCTCTGCTTCCGCTGCCTCAGCACGGAGCACCGCCGCATCGACTGCAGAGACCCTCTCTGCTGCATCTACTGCAAAAAACCCGGCCACATTGGTCGGGAGTGCCACCTCAACCCTCGCAACCGCCCCGCCGGCGACCAAGTTCGCCCCAGAGTGCCAGTGCACGAGCGCCTCCGTTTCCCCCCTCCGCCACCGCCTGCACCCATGGCTGCCAACCGCCACTTCCACACCGACCCCTCCCGCCGCCCACGCGAAAGCCACAAAGTCATCATCTCCACGCCGGCCATGGAGCAGCAGGAGTCCATCCTCCGCCACCATGTAGTGCTGCTCACCGCCGTCGACAAGGCGCGCCCCACCAACCCCATGGCGGTCGGCAAGGCCCTCGAGAAGCAGCTGCGCATCCCCTCGCACCTCCTGCGGGTCACCTACCACCACCCTGAAGACTTCTTCGTCCGCTTCAACCTCCCCGCGCATCACGACCTGGCCGTGCGCCAGGGCTCGGTCACCGTCGACGGAAGCGTGCTCCGGATCAAGCCCTGGCACGAAGATGACCACATGACCCACGACAACTTCAAGCTCCATGTCAGGGTGGTCATTGAAGATCTGCCCATGCAGCTGTGGTCGCTCGAGGGGGCGCAGGAGGCCATCGGCGACCGATGCCGGGTCGACCGCCTCGACAGCAAGACCTACGACCAAGGGGACACGAAGACGTTCGGTGCCTGGGTCTGGGTGTGGGATGTTGCCCACATCCCAACCAAGCGCACCCTGTGGATCATCAAGCGTGGCGCGGGCAGAACAAAGGAGATGTACGGCTCCCCCCCCCCCCGAGCCGTGACGTCGCGCCTCCGCCATTGGTCCACCGCAAGGACCTGCTCATCCACGTCGACCTTGTCGAAGATTGGACTCCGCTGTCCCCGCGCTCCTCTTCCTCCCCGCAGAGCGGCCTCCCATCGTTAGAGTCCGAGAGCGACACCAGGCCGTTCCCTGCAACGTACCCCGGCACCTGGATGATGAAGATCGAAGACGGCCAGGCCCCCGACCAGCAAGGCCACGCGCAACGCCCAGGACCTGCTGTGGCCAACTTTGGTTGCCGCGCCATGTCCCTCGGTGGCCCCAGACGCAGCCACGACGGGGACGACGGAGGGGGTCGACGCTCCTGGAAAGACACAGTCTTGGGGCGCGGCCGCCCCTCCCATGAAGCTCCTGCGGTGGCGCCCCCCCAGTAGCATCATCAACGCCAGCGCAGCCGCACGCCCACCAGCCGGCAGGGCCAACACCACCACCGTCTCAACTACTCCATGGACAAGCACGCTTCATCCGCGCGCGCCCGGACCCCATCCCGCTCCCAAACAGAAGCTGCACCCAGGCGCACCTCCCTGGACCCGGTAGCTGCTTTCTTCAAAGAAGCAGCAGCGTTGGCTCCCCCTCCCCCCTCCGCCCCTTGCTGCAGCAAATGATGTCGACGTTGCTGCCGTGGAGGCGACAGTGGGGCCTCTCTGCTTCACCGACAACGACAACTGCAACCCCAAGACTACTGCTGCCCTCTCTTCCCAGGCCTGCCGTGCCCCTGCCCCATCCACCACTTCTGTTGGTGTGCAGGTGGGCGCTGTCACGCAGAGGGTTCAACAGATGGACATCAATGACCAAGACGTTGTCGCGATCCCTCGCCGCCTCTTCACCGACGTTCTGGCGCCCATCCTGCCCCCTCCCCGCTCGTCTGCTCCGAGGAAGACGCTGACTGCATCAGCTTCAGTGCGTCAGAGCTCCCGCCAGGCCAACAACCGCTCGAAGGTGCCAGTGGCGTACCGTGCAACGCTACGCATCATCCGCGACCTCGGGCTTCTAGGGCCAAACGACAAGATGACCCCAAAGGCGGCCGAAGCCCTGATCAAGAAGTTCGACGAGCCTCTCACTGAAGAAGACATCAACGGCCTTGCAAAGCTCACGCGCCAGGATCCAGTAGCTCTTCGCATCGCTGCCGGACTCGCCAGCCCTGATGGAGCTCCCCTCGGGGAGGCAGCTTAGATTATGTTACCTAGTTGTAGTTGCTTCCTCTAGAGGCAGTCGGTCCTGGACTGGCTCAAGTTAGGTTTCATGAATAGTTTCAGGATAGAGGTTCAGTTCTCATGTCGACGGAATTTGGGGCCTATTGGTGGCCGTCGACATGCCACGGATGTAGCTGAAGTGTATCTGTTTGTCTTCATCATTAGCATTTCTAGTCTCTGGAGCAAACTCAAGTGTCCAAATGAGTAACATCAATTGTGCGATCATGTCCAGGAATGTCCAGGGGCTGAACTCAGCGGTAAGGCGGGAAACAGTTAGAGAGGTAGGAGCGGCACAGCGACTCGCCATCCTCTGCCTCCAGGAAACAAAAATAGAAACATGGTCTCAAACCATGGTTAGGGACATTGGCGGTAGCTACTTCAAAGATTGCGTAGTACTACCGATGATTGGCTCCAGGGGCGGAGTTGCAATCTTCTGGAACCGTGATCTTGTGTACGTCTGCTCCCAGGCAGTTGGTCAATTCTCCATCACAACCACTGTCACTCTAGTTAGCTCGGCAACTAGTTTCGTCCTCACATCAGTATACGGCCCCTCCGACGGCACCAACAGAGACGCCTTCTTCGTTGAATTAGCTAGCACGACACCTCCTGTAGGCACTCCATGGCTAGTTAACGGAGACCTCAATGTCATCTACGAGGCAAGAGACAAGAACAACCACAACTTAAATAGGAGGTTGATGAGTAGATTTAGATCAGCTTTAGACTCGGCGGCGCTCAAAGAAATCAAATGTAAAAATAGGAGGTTCACCTGGAGTAACGAACGGGAATCGCCCACGTTAGTCAGCATCGACAAATTCTTCACTAACCTAGAATGGGAAGCCCTTTTTCCCTCCTTCATGCTCGTCGCCGCATCCACAACCTGCTCGGACCACTGCCCCTCATCCTTGCCAGTGCCACTGCCCCTCCTCGACGAGCAAGATTCTGTTTTGAAAGCTTCTGGGTCAGTTTTCCTCACTTCAGAGAAACGGTGCAGCGGGCATGGCAACGCCCCGCCACACAAACCTGCGCCTTCAGCAGGATCAAAACAAGAGTCGAGCGGGTGGACAAAGACCTGAAGATTTGGAGCGGTAGTTTATTCACTGACGCGAAGATGCAGTTCCACATTGCTTCAGAATTAATCCTGAGATTCGATGTGGCCACGGAAAAGCGCCAACTATCCCTAGCTGAGTTCAACCTGAGGAAGCTTCTGAAACAGAGGATTATCGGTCTTGCGGCCGTCGAGCGTGCGCATCGTCGCCAAGCTTCTCGGATAACATGGCTCAAGGCCGAAGATGCAACCACTGCTTTCTTCACTGCAAAGGCCTGCTCAAGGAGGAGAAAAAATTCATTCACTCTCTGCGATCTGAAGATCATGTGGCGATCGAGCATGAAGAGAAGGCTGCCACCATTTATGAGAATTTCAAGAAAATCATGGGAGCTGCTGAACCCAGGAAATGCACCGTTAACTGGGAAGCTCTAAACCTGCCAACAATCCAAGCTGATGGACTTGATGCTCCTTTCACTGAAGTGGAAGTTTGGAGAACGATCATTGAATCCCCGGCAGAAAAAGCCCCAGGGCCTGACGGTTTCAGCGGACAATTTTTCAGAAGCTGCTGGGACATCATAATAGATGAGGTGATGGCAGTGTTCAACCAGTTCCACAGCCTATTCGGGGCAAACTTCGACAAAATCAACTCTGCTTTTGTGGCCTTGCTGCCTAAGAAAGATGGAGCTGAATCCATGGGAGATTTTCAGCCAATAAGCCTCATCAACTCAATTGCAAAGCTCATCACCAAAGTGCTCTCGATAAGATTGGCAGAGAAAATCTCACTGATCATTTCGCCAGCTCAGAGCGCTTTTCTCAAGTCAAGATGCCTGCAAGATAACTATCTCTATGTCAGGAACTCAGTTCGATCGTTGCACAGGAAAAAGAAGCCTGCCTTGCTGATTAAACTGGACACTGCTCGAGATTTCGACTCGGTCTCCTGGGAGTTTATGTTTGAACTGTTACAGCAGCTTGGTTTTAGCAGCCGCTGGAGGGACTGGATTGCCATGCTGCTCAGATCATCCTCATCCGCTTTCCTGTTAAACGGTGACCCTGGCATCCCTCTCATCCACCGCCGTGGGATGCGGCAAGGAGACCCGTTGTCCCCGCTGCTGTTTATCCTTGCCATTGACATCCTCCACCGGCTCATAACAAAAGCTGCTGACGACGGCATTCTTGCCCCGCATCCTGGAAGAGAACTGAAACTGCGCACCAGCATGTACGCTGATGATGCTGTCATCTTCGCAAACCCAGTTCGGGAAGAGCTCGACAAACTGTTTCTGATCATCACCAGCTTTGTGGAAGCCTCAGGCCTGCACCTCAACATCAGCAAGTGCACCATCATGCCCATTCGCTGTGATCACATTAACCTTCAGGAAGTTCTGCATGCGTTTGGCAGACAGATTGTTGCCTTCCCAATACGCTACTTGGGATTACCAATAAGCCTCGGACGTGCCAAAATGGTTCACTTTCAGTTCATCCTGGACCGCATCCAAGCTCGTCTAGCTGGCTGGAAGCATAAACTGATGAATATCGCAGGGAGAAGAGTGCTTGTTCGGAGCGTTCTCTCGGCGATCCCAACTTTTTCGCTCTCTGTTCTTCGGCCACCAAAGCTTCTCTTCAGAGAGATTGATAAAGCCCGCAGAAAATTTCTTTGGACACAAGAAGACGAGCTTACTGGTGGCAAATGCAAGGTTGCCTGGAAGCAAGTTTGTACGCCGACGGAATATGGAGGCCTAGGCATCCATGACCTACAGAATTTCTCTCGCGCTTTGCGACTTGGATGGTTGTGGCTGTCATGGCAAACTAAAGACAGACCTTGGAAGGGCTCGGACCTACCTTGCGACAAGGATGATAAAGCCTTGTTCGACCATGCAACCTTTGTAACTCTTGGAAACGGCAGAACAGCTTCCTTCTGGCAATCCCCATGGATCACCTCTCCAAGCCTTGCCACTTTGTTTCCAGGACTGTTCAAGCGATCATGGGGCAAAAACAGATGCGTTGTTGATGCGCTTGAAAATGACAAATGGGTGCTGGAAATGAAGATACGACCCAACGAGAACCTGATTCACAGCTTCATCATCCTATGGAGAGCACTGCGGGTCGTAGAAATATCGTTGCAACCACAAGTGGATGATAAAATCTCCTGGCATCTTCACAGCGCGGGCGTGTACAGTGCAAAATCTGCTTACAAAGAGCAATTCAGCAGCTTACAGAAGACAGACGACAAACACCTGATATGGAAAACATGGGCACCTGGAAACTTAAAAGTTTTCTTCTGGCTCTTGCTCAAAAACCGTCTTTGGTGCAACGATCGACTCCAACGCAGAGGATGGGAGAATGGTTACTTCTGCGCTCTTTGCACAAGAAACCTTCAGACGTCAGTACATTTCTTCTAGGAGTGCCCGGTCAGTAAGGAAATATGGCGAAGGATCTCGGCCTGGAATGAATGTGATAGGCTACGGCGCCTTGCCGCCCCCTCAGATCACATCACCTCCTCCATTTGCATCATGCGCAGCCTCATTCAACAATCAAGACCAAGACTCAGAGAAAAGCTCAAGACAATGATCTTCCTCGTCACATGGCAGATCTGGAGGGAGAGAAACAACAGAATTTTCAGACACGAGCCAAGCCAAATCTGCTCTGTGATCACAGCGATAAGAAGAGATGCAGAGAGTTGGAAACTAGCAGGGGCCAAATGCCTGGCAACGCCATTAGGAGATCCAGGCTAGACAGCAGGATATCCCTCCTCAGCCCTGGTGTTCAGGGTCTTCGAAACCAACCTCTTGTAACCACCCATGATCACTTGATCATGAACATGTTTCCCGCTTTCTACCTGCTTAATATATGAATGCCGGTGGCTCACCGGTTCTTTCAAAAAAATTCTAATCATATAATTGTTGTGGCATATTATACGTGTTTTACAAGTCAAATTGAACACCCACAAACTCGTGCCTGACTTATAAACCCAATACGGAGGGAGTAGTACCATTCCCTCACACTTATCAAAATACCAACTTAGACATTCGTGAAATCTAAGGGATTGGATTTATGGCACGCAGGTAGGGAGCGACCTCATTTTTCTTTTGGCTTTCAATTTTTAATCTTTTGTATGTTTTGACACAAAAGTCCAAATTAAGTTTTGTTTTCATATTTGTGTTTCTTGTGACAAGAGCTTTCAAATAAGATCCATTTATTGTTTTGATGCATTTTAAAACTTTGTTAAGTTTCCGAACAGAAAAAAACGCGAGTTTCAAAAACCAAAACTTAAAACTTCGAATGTCATCGTGTGGAATCCAATGACTTCGCGGATCGCGAGACATTTGTGCAGCAGAGCACAACTGGGCAGGTGTGTGCCCCTGCGAATTTCCATGAAATCCACTTAGATTGTCTATCTATTGTAGTTACCTATAATCCTCCTTTCATAGAATGAGACATTTTCTACTCTTTTCTTTTGTTTTAACCATCGATTGTGTATATCTTGATTTGATAACATAACCTTCTGATAATAGCACACCCATCAAACCCATGTTGGTTTTAACCAAAGACGGTAACTGCATTTAGAACATCTGTAGTTGAAGCCTCAAAACGGCTTAAGTTATCAAAAGATCCATTTTGAGAAGTTAAACTGCTCAAATTTGAGAGGGGGGGTGGTCACGCTCACGCAGCTGCCTCTTTTCCCTGCTCAACTACCTCCATGTTGGCGCCTCCCTCCTTGCCTCGGGCGACCACTACACACTCCCGCTGGCACGCCGCAGCCCCCACTTACTTCTCGCACCACTTCAATACGTTAGTCGGCCGTCACCGGAATCAACATATCTAGTTGTCGATGTGAGTTTGTCGATGAGGAGAGGCTCACCGAGTCATGTTTCGTCTAGAACCAGTCCGTGCAGCCACTCCGAGTGCCCATGCCACCTCCAACCCCTAATTCGGGTCGTCTCCGCCTCCTCAAGCTCCATGTCGAAGCGACTGGAGTAGCCGCCGAAGTACTGCGGCGTGCGCTAACGGCCGTGGGGCACTTGGGAGGCGGAGATTCAAATCTGGACACGCGGGAGAAGAAGTGGCTCGGCACATTCGCCGCAATGAAGGATGGGGGACGCGTGTACGATGTGGCATTAGTCCCGTACTTCAGACGTCAGGCGAAGCTTAACTTCCCAATTGTGTCCTGCGATGCAGCTTCATCACGCCCCCTTTTATTAGAGTGGCATCCCGTGACGAGGATAAGGAGCATTGCAGGGACGAGAACCAGCTTGCAACTGAGCGTGTAGATGTAGTCTACATGGTTGAGCTCATCACAAAGAACCCGAACTCCTCGCCGAGATCCAAATGTGGTTCGATTCCATGGATAATGGTGAGATGTTCACCGAGCTCTTTCCGAGGCATCCGATGAGGAGGACATGCCATCAACTCGGACTACCACCAATTACGACCAGTCCAGCCCTCTTGTATTGGGGTGATCCTTATATCCTCCAACTTAGAAGACTTCAATGTGTACTGCCTCTGTGGCGGCGATGACAAGTAGTGTCGATGTAGTAGCAATGTAGAATCTAGTGATGAACCATCTAATTGTGCTATGTACAAGGTGCAACTTTTGTTTATTATTCAATCGAATAGTTTAAATTTGTGTTTCAAATGAGTTCGTATGCAAAATTAATTTCCAGGACTTAGTTTTAGAAGTTCGGCTAGAAACCACTTCTTTTTAAATCCTCAAATGTGAGGAGTTTGGGTTTGAGGAGATGTTTGAGAGGATCAATTTTAGCAGTTTAGATAGAGATGCCCTTAGTGGACTGGACTTGAGGAAGCGATCTTCCCCCGCTCCCCCTCTCAAGTCACTCCCGCGAGCAACCGGGGGGAGGGGGCTACTCGCCGGGCATGGCCTCCTCCTTCCTCCCCTGCTCCCCTCGCCGCCGTCCAAGCTTGGCAGTGACGGGGCCTCCCTTCCCAAGCTTGGTGTAGATCGTCGCACCTATGTGGTCGAGCAGCAGCGTGGCATTTTCCTTGGGCTCGGTGGTAGATCCCGACATCGGGGTCACATGCTCCTGGTGGTGGTGTGTTGGGCTAGGTGCGTCAGTGTTGCGCTTCGTGCTGGCGGCGCTGGAAGGTTGGGTCTTGGCCCAAATTTGATGCCCTGCGGGTAAGGGAGGCTCGGGATGTGGTGTCAGGGGAGCTAGGGTGAGCTGCAGGCTGCGGGTGGATCTGTTGGTCATCGACTATTGTGACCCTCTAGGCGGTGGCGTTCCTTCTGGGTCTTGACCAAATCCACCCGGTTTTGGTTCCTGGTCAATGGAGGGCGCCACGGGATGGTAACGGAGGCCCGTGCGGGTCGATGCTTGATATGTCTCCAACGTATCTATAATTTCAGATTGTTTCATGCTATTATATTATCAATCCTGTATGCTTTGTATGACATTTATATCATTTTTGTGGACTAACCTATTAACTTAGTGCCAATGCGTGTTCTTGTATTTGTCCTATTTCTTTGTTTTGCAGAAAAACAATACCAAACGATGACCAAACATGATGAAACTTTATGGCGATTTTTTTGGACAAGAAGAGACCCTAGAAGCTTCGGGGGAGAGAACAGAAGATGCACGAGGAAGCGACAAGCTCAAGGGGCGCGCCACAGGGGGTGGGCACCATCATCACTTGTGGGGCCCATGTAGATTCGTTTGACCTAATCTCTAGCTTATAAATTCTATAATGTTCCAAAAAAACGAAGCGAGAACCGAAACAATTGTATCGACACTGTAAGCCTTTGTTCTTCCGTGATCTCATCTGGAGGCCTTTTTCGGTACTCTGCCGAAGGGGGAAACCATTGTGGAGGCAACCTTCATCAACCTTGCGGTTTGCATGATGATGTGTGAGTAGTTCCCACGGGTCCCACGCGTCCATAGCAGTAGCTAGATGATTATCTCACTCTTTTTTATCTTCAATACAATGATCTCTTCGTAGATCTATTCGATGTTATTCTCATGGTGTGTTTGTTGGGATCCGATGAATTTTGTGTTAATTATTAGATTATTCATTTAAAATATTTGAATCTTTTCTGAGATCTATTTATGTGTGTTTTATAGCCTTGTAATTCTCTCTAATCAATCTATCTTCTTTAGCCAATTAGCTTGATTTATCTTCGATGGAAGTGGTGCTTGGTAATAGGTTCAATCTTGTGGTGTCCTTACACTATGACAGGAGGAGTTGCAAGGCAAGTATTGTATCATTTCCACTAAGGATAAAATGCCGGGGTTCGAACATATTGCTTTGTCTTACTTTGTATACATTATGCCATCTTGCTTAAAGCATTATTCTGCTTGGATCATGAAGTTAATACTTTGAGATGCATGTTGGATAGCAGTCTTGGGATGGAGTAATAGTAGTAGATGTAGTTGGATTATGTGTTGTACTTGTCATGGATATAATTCCTATATATTGATCATGACATGAAGAATCATCATAACTATGCACTATTCCGTCAATTGCCCAATAGTAATTTGTTTACCCATCGTTTCTATGTTCATGAGAGAGATGCCTCTAGTGAACCTATGGCCCCCGGGTCCATTTTCCATATTTAATAAAACCCTAAATTTTCCTGTTGTCTTTTATTTTATTTTGTATATCTACCACTATCAGATTTAGTCCTTGCAATTGGCGAGAACAAGGGGATTGGCAACCCTCTTGCTTTCGTTGGGTGCAAGCATTTGCTTTGTGTGTGTGTAGGTACCGCTTATCTTGTTTGTGTAGCATCTCCTATTGGTTCGATAAACATTGGTTCTTAACTGAGGGGAATACTATCTGCTACTATACTACATCACGCTTTCTATTTGGTGAATCTCAACACCTACCACTCTCATGCTTCACTTATATCTTTTTGAGAGCTAAATAGGTAGTGGTAATTTGCTTGAGTTATGTGTTTCGTCCAAAAACGATAGGTATACAAGGGTGGTATAATAAAAACTTGCATGTAGATCACTAAATATGATGCATTTGATTAATGATACTGAGGTTATAATATGAAGGTTTACTAGTTGATAATCATGGGTTAGTAAAATATTGATGTTAAGGTTTGTGATTTCCAACTCATTAAAATGTCGGTCATGGCATGGCTAGGAAGTTGAAGCGTAATTTATCCTTGATTGATATCTTTTATGTTGTGCAAATAGGGGCACACAATGGTTCTCCTCCCAACCTCCCTCCTAGGTGCATGCAAGTAGTACTTTCCTTCGAAGGCTTCTAGACTTTCACAAATACTTGAGTTCTTAATGATTAATGTAAGTTTGTGGACTATAAGCACTTCCACCATCCATATTTTGCTAGCCTCTTTGGTACCATGGATTGCCCATTCTCACCTCGAGACTTAGTGCAAATTTGCCGGTGCATCCGAATCCGGTGAAATGACTCGCTCTTTCACACATAAGCCTTATATATCCTTCCTCAAAACAGCCACCATACCTACCTATTATGGCATTTTCACAGTCATTCCAAGATATATTGCCATGCAACTTTCACTATTACTATTCACATGACTTGAGCATTCATTTTCATATTTCTTTGCATGATCATATAGAACTGACATGGTATTTGTGGCAAATCCACCATTCATCATTGTTATACATGTTACGCTAGATCATTGCACATCTTGGTACACTGCCAAAGGCATTCATATAGAGTCATATTCTTTCAGTTTATCGAGTTGTAAGCAATAAAAGTGTGATGCTCATCATTATTATAGCATTGTCCCAGTGAGGAAAAGAATGGTGGAGACTAATGAGTCCTCGAAAAAGTGAGGAGAGGTTCATGATATTGTTCTAAAAAAAGAGAAAATAGAAAATGGGAGTTTCACACTTGTGCTTCAAAGTAGCACCATGTTCTTCATATACAGAATCTCCATGATTTGTAACTTTCACATATTAGTGGCAATTTTACATTATAGACTTGGCTTGTATATTCAGATGACGAGTTTCCTCAAATGCTCGAGATCTTCATGAGCAAGAAAGTTGGATGCACACCCACTTAGTTTCATATAGAGAGCTTTCATACACTTATAGCTCCCGTGCATCCGTTGCATGGAAATCCCTACTTCTCGCATTGATATTGATTGTAAGGCCTCTCCATTGCCTAATGATCCGCCGAGTTGATGTGAGACTTTCTCAAACTTTTGTCTTCCCTTATAAACCCCTATCATCATTCTCTTTGCCATCCAAAGTGCTAAGTCCATGGCTCCCGCTCATGTATTAAGTTAAGTTGAAAAGGCAGAAGTGAGAAAGAGTATGCTACAATTGCTTGGTTTGGCACTGAGGTGTTCATGGTTTATACTTTATGTTAGGAAGACCGAGCTATGTCATGCTTACATGATTAAATGAGTGGGAATAACATTCTTTAGCACTTTTTATTTGAAGGGATTATTATTTTCTAGTATTCTTGCATATTATCATTTTCATATCAAATAAATCATAATTTCCCAATATTCATACCGTGAAGAATTACATGATTAAAACATGTTAGTAGCATTTCACATCAAAAATTATGTTTTTATCATTTACCTACTCGAGGACAAGTAGGGATTAAGCTTGGGGATGCTTATACACCTCTAGCGTATCTATAATTTTTGATTGTTCCATGCTATTATATTATCAATCGTGTATGCTTTATATATCATTTTATGTTTTTTTTATGACTAACCTATTAACTTAGTGCCTAGTGGCAGTTCTTGTTCTTTGCCTATTTCTTTTCTTTGTAGAAAAATCATACCAAACGAAGTCCAAACATGATGAAATTTTACGGTGATTTTTTCCGACCAGAAGAGACCCTAAAAGCTTCTGGGAGAGACCATAAGATGCATGAGGGAGCGACAAGCTCAAGGGGTGCGCCCCATCAGCACTTGTGGGGGCCAAGTGGCTTTGTTTGACCTAATATCAGGCCAACAAATTCCCTAATATTCCCAAAAAAGGAAGCGAGGCCCGAAACTATCGCTGCCACAAGCATGTGTTCTTCCGCGATCCCATCTGGAGGCCTTTTTCAGTACTCTGCCGGAGGGGGAAACCATTGGAGAGGCAATCTTCATCAACATTGCTTCCTCCATGATGATGTGTGACTAGTTCCCGTATGACCTATGAGTCCACACCAGTTGCTAGATGACTCTCTCTCTCTCTTTGATCTTGATCTCTTCGTAGATCTATTCGATGTTATTCTCGCGGTGTATTTGTTGGGATCCGATGAATTTTGGGTTCATTATCAGACTATTCATTTAAAATATTTGAATCTTTTCTAAGATCTATTTATGTGTGTTTTATAGCCTTGTAATTCTCTCTGATCAGTCTATCTTCTTTGGTCAATTAGATTGATTTATCTTCGGTGGAAGTGGTGCTTGGTAATAGGTTCAATCTTGTGGTGTCCTTACTCTATGACAGGAGGAGTTGCAAGGCAAGTATTGTATTGTTTCCACTAAGGATAAAACGTCAGGGTTCAAACATATTGCTTTGTTTTACTTTGTATATATTACACTACTAGGAAAAGGCCTACTAATGGCGCACTAGTTTTGCCTACTAATGGCGCATTACCGGTGCGCCATTAGTAGCACGCCACTAGTATATCTTACTAATGGCGCACCATAGGTGCGCCATTAGTATCTGGTATACTAATGGCGCACCAACTAGTGCGCCATTAGTATGTAACAGCATGCGCCATTAGTGTGCCTCCCGGGGGGCCATACGTAAGCATGGCTTTGTCATACTAATGGCGCGTTCTCTGTTGATGCGCCATTAGTATCCTTTGGCATACTAATGGCGCACCTGGTGGTGATGCGCCATTAGTATGAATATTTGGTTTTTTTCCTTTTCTGATTTTTGCGCAGGTTACAAAATATATTATTAGACAGAATATAGACAGCAGCACACAGCAACATCAGATTCATCGAATACAATAGAAGATTAGCCTCCGAATACAATTCATCATATTAGTCTCCGAATTCAAAAGACCGAACAAAGATAAAACATTACAAGTCTCAAGACCGCGAGTATCGAGTTTGTCTTCACATTACAAGTCGATATCGATCATCTAAACTACCATCACATAGAAGAGAGCTGTGGTCATCACGATGAGCATCATCGCGATCAAACTGGTCTTCATCCGGTTCCTCCAACGCTCCCTCCTCTCTCCCGCTAGATAGCGGGCGTATCTAGATTCGGCCTCTGCCCTAGTGGTGTACCCTTTGTAACTATTACCGTTGAAACGGTGAACCTGTCTCCGACACTCCTCCCAGTCGTCGTAGACTCCGGGAACCTTACCCTTGTACACGACATACGACGGCATCTCTATGCACAAGCCAAACAATAGACAATACATAAGCAATATGTAAGTATGCAACAAAAGGATCGGAAGAGAAAAGCAAGACATTAATAGCACGATTCATGGTCCTACTAATAAATAGCATCGATTACATCTAAGTTGAACGACTGTCCAAACCAAAGAGACATACGAATTCATTAAAGTATAATTACAACATGAGCCAATCAATGTTTCAGAACTACACATCACTACTTTCGACTCGACTCATCGGACAGGAACGTAGATGAAGCCGCCGTCTGTCGTGATGGTCATGAAATCGCGGTCGTTGTCACCCTGCATTTGTAGCATTTCATCTATCTCACTGTTGGACGGTTGATATCTAAGGAAGAACTGCCCCAAGGTATGAAGGACATCTTGATGGATGATGTCCGCAAACTCCGACTGGATGCGAAAGAATTCTTGTCTGAGGTCCGCGTCCTGGACTGCCGACAAGCTCGCGGCCCAATCTTTGAGATTATCTGGTAGCAGAAGTTGATGATGGTCCCTTACGATCGCCCGCATGTGATGGAGGGCGTAGTAGGCATCCTTCTGACCGCCAGGCGGCTGCTTGACGCAGCAGAACTTCGTATTGTGTGAGAACATGTGCTTGCCGTACTTACGAACTGCCCTGGTGAAGGTGCCTCCAGATTTGGCGTAGGCGAGGAGAACATCATCAAGAACTTTCTTGACATTTGTGTAGTCTATCTTGGAGTTACAGTTCGGGTCTAAATACATGGCCATGGAATATTTTGGGCTTAAGAGGATGAGTGTGCAATGTGTGTCACTGCACAGAACACGTAATGTTAGAAAAAAAGAACGATCGAAATCTAAGAAATCATATGTTACGGGGCGGTTAAGGGATGACTTACTCGGGAAAGTAAGCCACAAGGAAGTTATCCTTATCTGGGTTTGCCAGAATGACGCCTTCGAGGTGTGAACTCGCAACTTGGCGGTCCCCAGCGCTGCTCAAGTGCTTGGCACGCATGTAGAAGGGGTCGACTATCACGATGTCCGGGGTCTTGTCTCTAATGATCCGCATCTCCATACTCAGCGAAAACAGCCGAACGAAGGTGTAGTGCAGCGGATGAAGGTTAAACATAGCAAAGATGTCATCAAACCGCAGGACGATCGTACCCCCGATGTCGCCATCCACAAAGCCCTTGCCCTCTGGCACCTTGGCCACGAAAACCGGGTATGCCACATCCTTCTCTCTGAGACACCACTTCTCCAAAGAAAGAACACTGTCGTGCAGACTCCGCATAGCACCGGTTGCAGCATTCAGCATATTTGGCGGTAGCATCGCCCTACCCGCCACATGCACCCTCCTCGAGATATCCTTAGGTGAAGGTGGCCCGTCCTGAGCACGGATCGAACTTAGTGCCGGCTGGCTCGCACCGGCGCCCTTGTTAGTCTTTCGTTTCCGTCCCTTCTTCTTGATCTCCTGTAATGGGACCGAGTTCTGCTCACAGACCGCCTTCTTGAGCGTGTTGGGGCTGATAATATTTCGCACCTCGGCTATCTGAGGCTCGGTGAAGGCGGGAGCTGGAGGCGTGTCCTGAGAACTAAACACTAGACGACGCCTGTTGCAATTGGATTTCTCCGCCGTACCAGCTAGATCGCGGTCGTCTTGGTTGGGTTCTTGAGAAAGAGGCCCGCAGAACTCGTCAGTGTACCCATGTTCGGCAAAGTACTTATCAACTTTGGTAAATGTACCGTCGTCATTGTCGTCGCCGTCCGGATCCTGTGCCATAGGGCTATCTGGATCCTGTGCCATAGGGATGTCCGGCAGGTCCAGTAGCGTTGCGGCGTTCTTGCCATGGCTTGGCGCCGGCACGACTGGCGGTCTTGTCTGTGGGGTGGTGTCCCCCACCCCCAAACGAATCTGGCTCTTCGGCCAAAGTAGGGGCCAGTTTACGCAGGTGCTGAGGGTCATCTCATCTTCTTCGTCGGCCCCAGCGGGTCGAATCGGAGGTAACAGCTCGTCGCAGCCTGGCAGCACCCGAACCACTTCAACCCTATACATTGTGGGTGGCATCGGATTACCATGGAACATGGGGTTGCCCGGTTGAACGATTCTGCCCTTGGCGACATCGACCAACTCGGCGCCCACGAAGTGCAGAAGAGTGCAAGGAACGTCGATGGTGCCCTGCGAAAACATGTACAGGGCGTCAGGGATGCCCAGTCAAAGGCAAGGAGATGAAGTCATCGGCCGAGAGGCTTGGTTACCGTGATGCCGTCGAGCTCGGCTAATGTCGAGGCACCGCCAACGGCGGGCGTGCAACTGACGGAGGGGGCGCTTGCTGGCGAGGTGCCGGCCGGCGTACACCCGGGTGCATTAAGCTCCAATGCCCGTGCCGGTGCCGGAGACACGAATACCGCCTCCGTCAGAGACACCAATGGCGCCGCCGCCGGAGACACCAATGGCGCCGCCTATGCGCTGTGCGAGTTGCTGGCCGTGAAGCTGGGAACCGGGGGAGGCCCCTGTTGGCCACCCGCAATCCACGTCGTCAGCCCATGAATCAACGTAGGCACCATGGCGTTGAGCGTCGTTCCAAGTTGTTGTTGCACTTGCTCTTGGACAAGCTCCAGAATCCGCGCCACTTGTGCCTTGAGTTCTTCAACCTCGCGCATCTGGCTTTCTGAGCTGGTATTTTTCTCCTTCCGCACACCAGCGGTATAGTATATGACCCCCATTTTGTGGACAAGCCTTTGCCGGCCACACGACCAGCTGATGTCGGTTTAGTGAGCTTATCCTTGTTTTTCATTACGTTCAACGCCCTATTTAAAGGGGTGTCGAAAGGGGAGCTCTTAGACGACCCCGTGCTACTGCTTTCAGTGTCCTGCGAAAGGAACGTGAACCATTTAGAAATATTGGGGATTAATTAGAGTGCAACCATATGGAGCTAATTACACGGGGGTGTATTCCTTACCAGAAGAAGCTCAAGCGCCGTGGTCTTCAGATCCGTTGTAAGCTCATTTGTTATCGGGTCCTCCTTGTACCGGGCCCTGACATAGTTCCTGGTCTGCTTGTCACCGCTGTATTTCTCGAAGCGGGGCGGTAGGCCTTGCTCGGCACACTCCGCGTCCTCCTTGTCCCATATAGGCTCCGCCACTCTGTAACCGCTGGGACCGAGTTTGTGTTCCCCTAAGTTCAACTCCCGCATTTCTTTCCCCCACTGACTTGATTCGGAGGTTGCACTGCTCTCGCACTTGATCTTGAACTCCCTGTACTCATCTTCGCTCATCAAAGGATATTTCGCCTTGATCTTCTCATAACTATCACCTTTATCAATCATTCTCTTCACCGCGCTTTTCCAAGTAGACAGGGTCGTGCTCATCTTCGTGAGGGCGGCACTGTTCACTTTATTCCCTGAGAGGCATGTGTTTTCAAATTCGGCGGGGAACTTGTATCGTTCGTGCAGCTTCGTGAAGAGGAGGTTGCGCAAATTCCCTCGGTCCTTATGCCTAAGGTTCTTGGTGTTGATCGAGACGGTGCTCCGGAGAATGCACCCGAGCTGAAGCGAGTACCCCTTGACTATATGTTTGGGCTCCGTTGGATTCCCGTCGGAGTCCACTTGAGTGAATTCCTCCTTGAGGGTGCGGAGCGCATTCGGGCGCCAGTCCTTCCTTTGCTTCTTTGGCTGGCTGCCATCTGTGTGTGCGCCGCCATCATCAGTGGTGGCATCCTCGGCGGCACCATCAGTGGTGTCATCCCCGACGCCACTAGGGTTGTGTAATCAGGATCGGTGTCTTCTGCGTTGTCCTCATAGCGGTGAGGTTGTTCCTCCATCTCCTGGGATAGCTCCCAAAATTGCTTGCCACCCGAACCACCGGCCTCATCGTTGTGGGCCATGTTTCGCTCTAAATAGGAAAAAAGTTTGGTCAAAAAGTTGGTTATTATCAAGGAACAAGATCACGGTCTCATCATTTAGGTTTTGTCGACACAGAGGCACCCTAAAAGCCTAAGCTTTCATCATTTAGGGTTTGTCAACGCCGAGGCACCCTAAAAGCCTAAGCGTACATCATTTAGGTTCTCATCGACACCGAGGCATCCGGGGCAGCCAAGTTAAGTTTTCATCATTTAGGGTTTATCGATGCCGAGGCACCCTAGGTTGGGCCTAATCACTAGGCACTAATCACTTGGCTCTATTGCCACCTATGTTGGGTTTATCATCTAGGGTTTATCGATGCTAAGGAGAATTCTAAGTTGGGCCTAATCACTTGGCTCTATTGCCACCTATGGTTTAATGCAGGAAGAATAAAGGGGCAGTTGATCCTACTTAATTAAGTACTAAGATACCCTGGCCCATGCATTATCGCAAGTACCCCATATGTCCTATTTTTAGCAAAGTGATGCTAAAATTCACAGAAAATTTCAGCATGACCTTTGCTGAAAATAGGACATATGGAGTACCCGAATTTGCCGGAACGGAAGTTAATCGACATTCCAGCAAACTCAAGGGCCTCTCGGGGTACCTGCAAATTCATCACGACACGATGGTCGGAGACAAAACCCAGCAAACTAGCACCACAATGTGCCTCTACTTTCATATGGATGAAAAGGCCACAGACCATATGGTCCTCTGCTTTCATATGGACAAAAATCAGCTCAACTTATGTGAGCTTCCATTCCAGATCTAATAGCAGCAAGTTGTTCACTTGTAGCTCAACTTATGTGAGCTGCCTTCAAGAAAAGAAATCTGCAGTGGCACATCTGCTCTCTGAATACATTGGCAAGAAACAAAACAACACCTAGTACCATCCATCTGCTATGGCCGTATCATGCAGTTTAACTAAGCACAAACAGGTAATTATATAACAGAAAACTTGGCGCGTATGTGTCACTTAGCTTGGGCAAGCAACATACCTCGTCCTCTTGGTTAGTCCAAACAAGCTGTATGTTGAGCCTCAACTCACCACCTGCACATTTTACAGCACCCATGAAATGAAAAACTAAACATAATTGTCAACCAACAAAACCAAAACACAAACAGGACTTCAAATTTTCACGATTAGGAAGAAAAACAGGGTTTTCAACTACTATATTCAGTTTCATGGCATCAGTTGAACAGTTGAAAAAGAACAAGCTTCATTTAAATATCTTGCTGCTAACAAACATAACTAATGTCAGTACTCAAAAAATAGAGTGACCACACAGGGAACAAACAAACTATTCACTTTTTATTTCTTCAGAATTGGACCAGACAGAGAACAACTCCTTGGAAGCAAACTTATATGAAAAGGTTTAGCAACTTGAAACGTAACTCTTATATGAAAATCTTCTGTATGATCAAGTAAGCAGAGAACATGTATATACCTGTATCACTGTCTTGGAGCCAACAAACGCCTCAATTTTTCTCCAACCGTGATCGAACCTGATCGCCTATGCTTCTTCTTTCACTCTCCTGCATAAAGTTATTGTTACTACCTGGGAGGGATTATATGCTTGTTTACCACTACTAATACCATTTTTTAATATAATCTTCATTCTCCTGCTATTTCTTTTCTTACAAGTGTTGATGCCATAGTGTCTCAGGTTCTTCCTAGTTAAAACATGTGATTTTGAGAAGGAATTTGCCCAATTTTCGCAGGGAGACAAAACTTAGCTAAAAATTTGATATAACAAGTAGTCCATGAAATTATATTTCCTCTAGGCAAAGTAGAAGATATTATTTTGTTTTTCCTCTAAGGTAAAGGAAATAGCCATCACTTTGAAGTGTCTAATAGATGAAATAATGCATGAGTTAGAAAGATATGTGCAAGTGTCTGAAGGCATCCTGTGAAGCAGAGCTTCCAAATTGATCTTCTTGAAACATTGTTACTAAGTAAGGCTTAATTTCATATTTCTGCAAACTAAGGTAAAAAAGACTCTGATACAGAGACTAATGACGCGATGCCCCCCTCCCTTAGAGGCATTATCACAAACACCTATCAAGCACAATCCTTTCACATGTAAACTTGAGCATGCTCCGGAAAAATCACGCAGCAAGAAAAAAATTGAACAGAGGATGCAAGAGGAAGGAGGGAGGGGGGATGAGGGAAGAGGGAGGAAGGATGAAGGAGTGGTGGCTACCTGCCTACGGACTGGTCGCCGGCGTAGCTCCGGGCGGCAGCGTTGTTGGGCAGGAGCGCCTGCTCTAGGGAGGGGGGCACCGCTGGTGGGAATGGCTGCTTGATGGGGGGAGGCGCTGCTGGGGTCCTGTACCGGAGGTGGGGCAGCGGAGGGTTCAGCCGGCTGGGCGCGCCGCGGCGGCGGGCCAGCAGCGGTGGCGGCAGCTAGGAACCCTAGCTGTCGCGCTCGGGAGGGAGGTTGATGCAGGCGGGGCCGTGGGGGGAGGGGGACGGTGAGGGCGCGGGCGCGGGCGGAGGGGGACGGTGAGGGAAGTGGTCGGGTGCGGCAGGGGAAGCGAGCACGGCCGGGGACGGCGAGCACGGGGGAAGTGGTGGGCGGTGGTGGTCAGGCGCGGGTGAGACGAGGCAGGGGAGGGATTAGAGAGAAATGGAGATTGGGGATTTTAGTGTGGGGGGAGGCTTAGCAATGGCGCACCACCCAGGGGTGCGCCATAAGTACATCCATAGCAATGGCGCACCACCGAGGGGTGCGCCATAAGTAATTTAATCTAGCCTGACTTGTCAGGTTATATACAACCTAACCCTATCGACAACAGACCCCGCCCACTAGCCCGACTGGTCAATACGCAGCACACACATTAGGAGGTCCTGGGTTCGATTCCCAGGCTCCCCAATATTTTTTTATGCATTTTAAATCCTGTTTGATATATATTTGTGTTTAAATATGTTCAAACTTGTTTAAATCATAACAGTAATATTTTTTTATAAAAACAGTAATAACCCCCCCAGGGGTGCGGGGGCTCGGGTGCTCGTCGGCGGCGGTGGAGCGGGGAAGGGTTGCGGTGGGTCGTCGGCGGCGGTGGAGCTAGCTAGCGGGGGAGGGTTCGGGTGGGATCGAGATCGAGATGGAGGGGGAATCGAGATCGAGATGGAGGGGGAATCGAGATCGAGATGGAGGGGGAATCGAGATCGAGATGGAGGGGGATTGAGATCAAGTGTCCTCATGAATTCAAAAAGTGCCCATGAAATTTAAAAATATTCATGATATCAAAAAGTGCCCATGAAATACAATCGAGAAATGAAGACTACGATTTAAATACAATCGATCTTAGCTAGCTATCTATTCACAATCTTCTTGCCCTTCTTTTTCGCAAATGGAGTTCTTCTGTGGAACGGACGTCCTTTAGGTAGGGTGGTCCTGCTTCTTCTTGTGGTGTGTGCTGCTACTTCATCGTCGTGGTCATGTTCGATCTTCGGGTCGCCGTACTTGTCGAAGTCTTGCTCTTTCAAAGTCGGCGAGTCGACCCTCGAAGTCGACATGCATTTCGCGGCGACCCTCACGGTGACCCCATCCAGCGAGCCTGCCGAGGTGCCTGTTGACGGGCAGGCCAACGGGGTTCTCGATGCCTAGATAATTCGTGCAGTAGGAGATGCACTCTTCGGTCAGAAAGCCCCTGGCTATACTTCCATCTGGACGTGACATGTTTCGAACGTATCCTTTGATGAAACCATTCATCCTTTTGAACGGCATCATGCTGTGCAGGAACGTCGGCCCGAGTTGGATGATATCCTCCACGATATGGACCAGCATATGCACCATAACATCGAAGAATGCGGGCGGGAAGTACATATCAAGCTCGCATAGTATCACCACGATCTCTTCCTATAGCCTTCTGAGTTTCCTCACGCCAATCGACTTCCGAGAGATGACGTCAAAAAAGTTGCATAGGCCAAATAGCGTTTCACGGACGTGCGCGTCCATGATCCCACGGATTGCAACTGGAAGTATCTGCGTCATCAGCACGTGACAGTCATGAGACTTCATCCCGCTGAACTTCTGCTTCACTGGGTCTAGGTATCTGCTTATCTTCCCCGCGTAACCGTAAGGAAGTTTTACTCCTAGGAGGCAGGTGAAAAACTGCTCGATCTCCTCCTAACTTAGAGTGAAGCACGCGGGAGGGTAGTCATTTCCGGTCTTCTTGGCCTTTTTGCCTTTGCGACGACTTTCTGTGTCCTGCTTCGCCTCATCATCATCATTAGCGTGAAGCTCCTGCCTGATGCCCATTGATTTCAAGTCTGCCCTTGCTTTCGGCCCATCTTTGGTCCTCTCTGGCATGTTGAGCAGGGTACCAAGCAGACTCTCGCACACGTTCTTCGTGATATGCATGACATCAAGGCTGTGAGGCACACGGTGGATCTTCCAGTACGGCAAGTCCCAGAAAACAGACCTCGTTTTCCATACCTTCAGCAGCGGCTCTGGCGCCTTTCGCTTCTTTCCCGGCTCTGGCGCCTTTTGCTTCTTTCCCGGCAGTGGGCAGTCTTTCCAATTTTTCAACAGCTCGTCTATTTCCTCGCCGCTCCTCGTACATGGGCGTTTTCGGGGTTCGGTTTCACCATCGAACAGATCCTTGCGTTTCCTCCACGGGTCATCGTCGCGAAGCCACCTTCGATGTCCCATGAACACAGTTTTCGAAGACCTGGGATCTCTATCTAGCTGGCGATACGTTGTGTCATCCATGCACCTTACGCATCCAGAAAATCCGTGGACTACCTGCCCCGCGAGATATCCGTAACCGAGATAGTCGTGCACCGTCGTGAGCAGTGCGGCTCTCATAGGGAAATATTCTTTCTCTGCGGCGTCCCACGTATTGGCTGGCGTTTTCCACAGCGTGTCTAGCTCCTCCTTCAGCAGCCCCAGATACAGATTGATGTCGTTCCCTGGTTGTTTCGGCCCTTCAATTAGCATACTCATGTGAATGTACTTCCTCTTCATGCACAACCAGGGGGGAAGGTTGTACATCCACACAAACATAGGCCAGGTGCTATGTGTGCTTCTCTGGCTGCCAAACGGATTGACTCCATCGGTGCTCGCGCCCAGCACGATGTTCCTTGGATCCTTCCCAAATTCTGGGTATTCGAAGTTCAACGCTTGCCACTGGCTCGCATCCTTAGGGTGACTCAGCATCTTGTCTTTTCTATTTATCTCCGGATCATTTCCGTCATCTTCCCGCTTCTTCTCCTCCCTATCCGCGTGCCAACGCAGGAGCTTTGCTACCTTAGGGTCCGCGAAATACCGCTGCAGATGAGGAGTGATCGGAAAGTACCACACCGATTTTCGAGGAGCTTTCTTCCTCTTCTTGTATTAAGTGACGCCGCACACCGGACATATGGTAGACTCCGCGTGCTCGTCCCGATAAATGATACAATTGTTCATGCACACATGGTATTTCACGTGCGGTAAATCCAGAGGACACACGATTTTCTTCGCCTCCTCGAAACTGGTTGGGCACTTGTTCCCCTTGGGAAGACGTTCGTGCCAGAATGACATGTTCTCGTCGAAGCATGCGTCGGTCATTTTGTGTTTTACCTTCATCTCCAGAGCCATGAGCGTTACTTTTAGGCGGGTATCCTCGGGCCTGCATCCTTCATAAAATGGAGTAACCGCGTCTATCTCCAGTTGATCCAGCTTGGCTTTCTCTCGGGCGGCAGCTCTTGCGTTATTCGTCTGCTTGAGAAGCAGCTCTTGAATATGAGGGTCCTGCACCCAGCCTCCATCGTCGTCTGCTCCGGCATCTTCATCTTCATGATCATGCCCTTCGTCTTGATCTTCCTCATCATCATGTACGACATCTTCTACATGATGACTATGTACAGCATCACCGTCGTGATCATGTCCTGGAGATTCTTCGTCTTCTCGCCCGCCCTCACCGCGGTGGTACTTGTCTTGTTGCCCTTCCTCATTTCTTGCCCGACCCCGGCCATGGACGACTTCATAGTCATCTTCATCACCTTGCCACGGATAGCCATCCATGAAACCACGCAAGAGCAGGTGGTCCCGCACCTGCCCGGAATCCGGGTCCGCAATAAGGCTCTTCAGCTTGCATCTTCGACACAGACATCTTATCTCTGTCTCGTTCTTTTGAAGCATCTCGGCCTTCGCGGAGCTTAAAAACCTATTCACGATGCCTTCAGTCATCGTGCGGACCATGGTCGCCTGCGGGGTAGAGCAAAACGATATTTTAGAACCAAGAAAAAATTTGGCATGACCTTCCCTAAAAATAGGACCAAAAAGAATGCATAGTGCCAAAATTCTCGCCGAAATGGAAATGAATCAAAACATTCCGGAAAAATATTGGCAACTACCGCATTTCAAATACCGGTACCTTCAAACACAAACATATATGCAACAACACAAACACATGCAACACCACAAACATACATAGATATAGCTAGGCCACAAAAAGTGCATGTGCACGTTGTTGGAGCGAGCTAGGGAGAAAAAAAAGTAGATCGACATCATGAAGATAGCTTTCCCCTTACTTACCTATCAAAAAAAGGTAATTTCACCACTTAATTTTGATGAATCTATGGTAGAAATGAGGTGAGGAGGAGGAGGCAGCCGAAAGCTTGGAGAAGGAGGTGGAGGGAATGAAGTGGGGAAAGTGAGTGGGTAGGTGTGGGGTTGTCCAAAATATCTTGTTGGGGTCCCAGGTTACTAATGGCGCACCACAAGGAAATGCGCCATTAGTAACCCTAGTTACTAATGGCGCACCTGCAGGTGGTGCACCATTAGAAGTTTTGCAAAAAACTAAAAAAATATAAATATATATACTAATGGCGCACCATGTAATAGTGCGCCATTACTAGTTTAAACTAGTAATGGCGCACTGTGAAACGGTGCGCCATTAGTAGTTTTGCAAAAAAATAAGAAGAAGAAAATTACAGTAATGGCGCACTCTCTGCCTGGTACACCATTACTAGTTAGAACTAGTAATGGCGCATTGTCGACCTGATGCGCCATTAGTATGTATGGAAAAATGGAAAAAAAAATTAATACTAGTGGCGCACCCTGTTTCTGGTGCGCCATTAGTGTCTTCCACACTAATGGCGCATCACCAACAGGTGTGCCATTAGTATATAGTAGTGGCGCACTACTTCCCTGGTGCGCCACTAGTATCAATCCTATCTATAGCCCTTTTCCTAGTAGTGTTATGTCATCTTGCTTAAGCATTATTCTGCTTGTCATGAACTTAATACTTTGAGAAGCATGTTGGATAGTAGTCCTGGGGTGGAGTAATAGTAGTAGATGTTGTTGGATCATGCGGTCTACTTGTGACGGATGTAATGCCTATATATTGATCATGACATGAAGAATCATCATAACTATGCACTATTCTGTCAGTTGCCCAACAGTAATTTGTTTACCCACCGTTGTTATGCTCACAAAAGAGATGCCTCTAGTAAACCTATGGCCCGAGGGTCCATTTTCCATATTTACTAAAACCATAAATTTGCTCGTTGTTTTTATTTTACTTTATTTATTTTATATATCTACCACTATTAGAGTTAATCCTTGCAATTGGCGAGAACAAGGGGATTGACAACCCTCTTGCTTCGTTGGGTGCAAGCATTTGCTTTGTGTGTGTGTGTGTGTGCAGGTGCCGCTTATCTTGTTTGTGTGGTGTCTCCTATTTGTTCGATAAATTTTGGTTCTTAACTGAGGAAATACTTTCTACTAATATACTACATCACCCTTCCTCTTCGGGGAATCCCAACACCTATCACAAGTAGCAATGCTTTGGGCGTACTACTTGGCACCATGGTGAAGGTTTGATGGTGGTGAAGCGATCCATGGTAGCTTGGTAGGCCATGTCGCGGCTATGATTGGACGTGGCTCTGGCGTCAGCTCGTTTGCGGGGCAGCCTAGGTGGATGCTTCCAGAGTCCTTCCATGGTGGCAGGTGGTGCCCGATCCGGTGAGTGGGTGGCCGGTGCTTGCCACGTATGGTGTCGGGTAGGGAACCATGGTAAGGCGTCATAGGGGTGGTGTTTAGAGAAGTGAAAGAAGGGATGGTTGGCACCCATAAAGGGTGCCAGTCGTGAACGTGGTCCGCTCCTGCATTTTTACCTTTTCCTCGAACTGGTTGGTCCTAGTCCTAGACCGAGCTGGTCAAGATGGTAGCCAACGGCTCCGTTGGTGGTTGGGGCCAACCAGTCGGTGTATTTCCTAGGCCATGGATGATCTCTAGGTTGTCTTGTCTCTAAGGCGGCGACCCTGATGGTGGGAGAGGCGGTGCTCACGGGTTGAGCTCACAGCTCAGGTGCTTGCTATCCACCTTGGCTGCGTGGGCGCCATGGTGGCTTGGGATTGGCATTCCATGGCGGTTGTGCGGTAGATGTTCTCGTGTCGGCCACACCCTGGTTGGAGGCGAAGCATGCTTACCAGAGTGAAACCCCTGCCTGGTTTTGGCTAGGCCGACGGGGGCAGCGTCCCCGACGGAGTCATCTTCTGAAAGGCTTCGTCGTGGTTGCTCCTTGGCCTTTGGGGTGCTCCAGATGAAAATCTTGATCCTTTGGATCAGGTGGTGGTGGTGCTCCGGTTTGGTGTTGAGGGAGTCCTAGATTAGGTGGTGTCCGGATAACCGGACTATAACCTTTGGCCGAACTCTTGGACTATGAAGATACAAGATTGAAGACTTCGTCCCGTGTCCGGATGGGACTTTCCTTGGCGTGGAAGGCAATCTTGGCAATACGGATATGTACATCTCCTCCCATTGTAACCGACTCTGTGTAACCCTAGCCCTCTCCGGTGTCTATATAAACCAGAGGGTTTTAGTCCATAGGACGAAGAACAATCATACCATAGGCTAGCTTCTAGGGTTCAGCCTCTTTGATCTCGTGGTAGATCTAATATTGTACTACCCATATCATCAATATTAATCAAGCAGGAGTAAGGTTTTACCTCCATCGAGAGGGCCCGAACCTGGGTAAAAACATTATGTCCCTTGTCTCCTGTTACCATCCACCTAGACGCACAGTTCGGGACCCCCTACCCAAGATCCGCCGGTTTTGACACCGACATTGGTGCTTTCATTGAGAGTTCCTCTGTGTCGTCACCTTTAGGCCCGATGGCTCCTCCGATCATCAACAACGATGCGGTCCAGGGTGAGACCTTTCTCCCTGGACAGATCTTCGTGTTCGGTGGCTTTGCACTGCGGGCTAATTCGCTTGGCCATCTGGAGCAGATTGAAAGCTACGCCCCTGGCTGTCAGGTCAGATTTGGAAGTTTGAACTACATGGCTGACATCCGCGGAGACTTGATCTTCGGCGGATCCGAGCCACAACCAAGCGTGCCGCACTGTCACGATAGGCATGACTTAGCTCTACCGCCGAACAGTTCCCTGGAGGCCGCGCTCGCAACAGCTCTGACCCTTAGCTCGGAGCCAACTACGCCGATCAAGGGCGGGTGGCTAGACACCGCCTCGGGGGCTGCAGTCTCAATGGCGATCGAGCCAAACACCAGCTTTATCCTCTGCGAAGCCCGTGACTCCAAGGTGCCGGACCCTGCTCTGAACTCCGAACCCTCCGCGCCCTTGCCAATCGAATCCGATTGGGCGCCGATTATGGAATTCACCGCCGCAGATATCTTTTAGCACTCTCCCTTTGGCGACATTCTGAATTCACTAAGGTCTCTCTCTTTCTTAGGAGAGCCCTGGCCGGATTATGGCCAACAGGATTGGGATGCGGACAACGAAGAAATTCGACGCCCACCCACCACCCACTTCGTAGCCACTGTCGACGATTTAACCAACATGCTTGACTTCGACTCCGAAGACATCGACGGCATGGACGACAATGTAGGAGGCAAACAGGAACCAGCAACCACAGGGCACTGGACATCCACCCCATCCTACAATGTATACATGGTGGACACACCCAAAGGAAATGACGAGGACGAACGGGAGGACGCAACGAAGGGAAGTTCCTCCGAAAAGCAGTCAAAGCGGCGGCATAAGCGCCGCTCCAAGCCCCGCCTCGACAGAGACAGCGGTCATACAAACCCAGCCACAGAGCAAGGTGAGCCGGCGAATGATGAACATGGCATCGAGCAACCGTCCTAACAAGGAAACTTGGATAAACAAACCGCACAACCCGTCCCCGGCAAAGATAACAGTCCGGACGACCTCACGCCGGACAAGTTCCTGGAGCAGAAGAACCTCCACAAAAGGCTCGTCGCCACTGCATGTGGCCTGAAAAAGCAGAAGCGGAAGCTCAAAACTGCGGAAGATGCACTCAGAATCAGGTGGAGCAAAGTACTCAACACCGCAGACAAATACGGCGACAGTCGCCACACAATAAGCTACCCTAAGCAAAAGCTCCTGCCTGAATTTGATGAGGAGACCTTAGAACCTCCGCAATCAACAAATAAGGAAGCCACTCGGTCGGATAAACGACCCCATGGCCAATATAGAGCGGCAAGAGGCGCCGCACACAAGCCAGCACGCGACCCACTCAAGGATTCGCATCAAAAAGATGGCCCAGAAAGATCTATCTACGGGCCAAGAAAGCAAGCTTTAGTAAGCAATGCAACACAACAAACATCCGAACACTATGGCACACCCAAATACAGGGGTGCCGCACACCCCCTATGTTTCACCGATGAGATGCTGGACCATGAATTTCCAGCGGGATTCAAGCCCGTAAACATAGAGGCGTACGACGGAACGACAGACCCTGGAGTCTGGATTGAGGACTATACCCTCCATATCCATATGGCCAGAGGAGATGACCTCCACGCCATAAAATACTTACCCCTCAAGCTCAAAGGGCCAGCCCGGCATTGGCTTAAAGGCCTTCCCGAAAACACCATTGGAAGTTGGGAAGAGCTCGAGGATGCTTTTCGGGCAAATTTTCAAGGGACCTATGTCCGGCCTCCGGATGCAGACGATTTAAGTCATATAACTCAACAGCCCAGAGAGTCAGCCCGGAAACTCTGGAACATATTTCTTACTAAAAAGAACCAGATAGTCGACTGTCCGGACGCCGAAGCCTTAGCAGCTTTCAAACACAGCGTTCGAGACGAATGCCTCGCCAGACACCTCGGCCAAGAAAAGCCAAGAACAATGGCCGCATTAACATGCCTCATGACCCGCTTTTGCGCGGGAGAGGACAGCTGGTTGGCAAGATGCAGCACCAGCGACCCAAGTACATCCGAAGTCAGGGATGGAAACGGGAAACCGCGTCAAGGACCAGCGCCGAAATAAGGGAAACAGCCCGAAGAGCACGGCAGTCAACACCGGATTCAAAAGCTCTCGGCAGGGTAAGAAAAAGCTGCCCCTCAAGGATAACAGGGACGAGCTATCTAGCCTAAACAAAATCTTGGAAAAAATATGTCAAATCCACAACACTCCCAGGAAGCCTGCAAACCATACCCACAGAGAATGTTGGGTCTTCAAGCAATCCGGCAAACTCAACGCCGAACACAAGGGGCTCGATACACCAAGTGAGGATGATGACGAACCCCACAAGCAGAGCACCGGGAAACAAAAGAATTTCCCACAAGAAGTCAAAACAGTAAACTTACTTCACGTGACAAAAGGGAAAAACAAAGTGGCACCTATAGAGATACGCGCCATGGGCCTATCACAAAGGAGTCTCGCCACTGGTTGTTAAAACCGATCATCTTCGACCATCAGGGTTAGTCCGGAAGTATCCGGAACGCAGGTTGGACCGCCTTGGTATTAGATACGATAATCGACGGATTCCACTTTACACAAGTCCTGATGGACGGTGGTAGTGGTCTAAACCTGCTATATCACGACACAGTCCGCAAAATGGGGATGGACCCAACAAAAATTCGCCATAGCAACACTTCCTTTAAAGGAGTAACGCCAGGCCCGGATGCCCATTGCACGGGTTCTCTCCTGCTAGAAGTAATGTTCGGTTCCCCCGATAACTTCCGCCGCGAAAAGCTAACCTTCCACATCGCCCCATTTTCAAGTGGCTATCAAGCACTACTGGGATGCGAAGCTTTCGCCCGCTTTAATGTAGTACCGCATTATGCATCTCCCACGCTTAAGATGCCCGGCCCACGAGGCATCATCTCACTAAAGGTAAACATTGAATGTTCCTCGCGCGCAGAAGACTATACGGCTGCCTTGACAGCCACACATTACAACAGCTTCACCAACAAAAGCATCTAACAGGTCATTAAGACCACGGACACGCCTAGGCGAGTCCGGAGCAAACTTATAATTGATAAAGGTTTTTGTAGCCGTACACCCCTATACAAGGGGCTCCGCATATGTAAAATAAGCGACAATAAGGCTCAACTTTCCCCATCTTGAATTATACTTTGTTTACTTAGTACAACATATATTTCGCACGGCTATTCTTCTTTCAACTAAGTTCCTCTCTTTTACAGATGAACACCGTGCTACACCCGTCCAGGACACGGCGCAACGGAGACACAGGCGCAGACGTGTAGCAGGGACCCGTCCCAAGGATTCTCTTTAGATTAAGACCCTGCGTAAACCTTTTTCACTGTCTCTTGTTGATGCACATCCCCCGGATTCACAGTATAACCGAGGAGGAGGCTGGCGTCTTGGCATGTGGCCACGTCAGAATTTCGCACGTACCTGGACACCAGGGGCTTATTATCATGGGCACTGCTCAGCCCGTTTTGATAAAGACCGAATACCTTAGGGAGTGTTCGGCGTCGCGAGTTTGGCCTTATATGCATTAGCTCCGAATCATGTCTTTGGTCAAATGTTGGGTTTGCCCGGCTCCTGTGTTTTTCTGCCTTACGTTCCGCTCTATCGGCTAAGGCGGCACCAGGAGAACTACTGCGATTGTGTCCCGGTTCAGCCAGGCGAGCACCTCAGTAGAGAAAGCCGAAAACTGACTGTCATGATATAGCGTGAGACTGGTCAACCACTCGATGACCTATCGGAGTCTTCGGGATTCCTCCGCATTAACGAAGGGCCGTTTCCCGGCCAGGCACACACGCGCCCCGAGTTCGGGCGAGCGCGGCGCCACCAGGGGCTATATAGTAGCCCCCCTGTCAAACTCCTATGGCTAAGTGAAAGTGATAAAGCATTATAGTCCGATTGCCTAGTTCGCTGCGCTATCACCTCCTTCATGGACCAAGACGTTGGATCAAGTGTGAGAATGCGCCTTCTGCGAACACCCCCGCATTATATGCGTGGGGGCTGAAGCCGACGACTGCCATCTTTCAGATTATATACACATATACCTCAACGGCCGCACAGGAGGCATTATAATACTTGCAGGCACAAGTATAAAAAGCTTCTACAATTCATCAAAATATTTTTTTACAATAATACACGTTATTCGAACATAATATCCTTCAAGCACTGCGTCTCTATTAAACGAGCGCCTTGCAGAACTTCCTGAAAATAGTGCTCAGCGGGTATTCGGCCTCCGTCCAAATCTTGGGATGCAACAGCGGCGGCCTTCATCTCCGCCCAGTATGTCTTGACACGGGCAAAGGCCATCCGCGCACCCTCTATGCATGCTGACCTCTTCATCGCATTGATATGCGCATGGCACCAAGGAACTGCTGCACCAAGCTAAAATAATTGTTCGGCTTTGGCCTTTCCGGCCACAGATGATTAACGACATCCTTCATGGCGAGTCCGGACAACCTATTCAGTTCGGCCCATTCGGCCAAACGATCGGTCAACGGAAGAGGACGCTCCGGATTGTTGAATTGTGACCAGAAGAGCTTCTCCACTTCGCTATCTTTCTGATCTCAGAAATGTTCGGTCGCATCAGCGGCACTCGCAGCTCAATCCAGATATGCGTCCGCCAACTCCACATCCGGTCCAACGGAGCGTATTTAGGATCTCCGAACTTCATCCGCAGCATAAAGGGCTTTCCAGCCGCGATATCTCCGGCCTGATGCAGCTCCTCCATCGCTCTCATCGCAGAACGAGCATCCTTGGCCGCTGTAGTGGCCTTCTCCAGGTCTGTCCGTTCCGCCCGATCTTCTTTTTCAAGAAGCTTGCAGCGGTCAGCAGCATTCTTTAACTTCACAGCCATTTCGGCCATTTCCTTCTTGCTTCGGCAGTGAGCAGCCTATTCGGCTTTCAGCTCTTCAATTGCCTTTACGGCAGCCGCATCACTTCTCCTGGCTTGCTCCTTGGCTCAGGCAAATTCCGCCCGAAGGTTCTCCATGGCAGCGGCCCCATCTGCAGCAAGCGCACACGCTGTAAGATACTGGCATCAAGCTCCTCTTACCAGGTGTCTCCGAAGAAATTACATACCTTGTGCCTCGTCAAGCCGCTTGTTGACAAGCGCGATGTTAGCATCTGCCATGTCAAGTTGCCGCGTTAGCTCGGCAAATTCATCGGTCCGGCTGGCCACCGGACACTTCGCCACCTACATAGGAAGGCGGCAAAATTACACCTGGGACTATGATCCTCTGCGTGCTGTCGTCTTCGACAACACACAGAGTCTCAAGGGCTACTATCTACACAGGGCACATCTTATATGCGGAACTGTCAAAAGGTACACCACCTCGCGTACCTCAAAACCTGTCAGTAAACTCTTGACGGCCTCGTGCAACCCGCTTTCAACGGACGAGATCCTTTCAATTACCGTACCCATCAACGTACGGTGTTCCTCTGAGATAGACGCCCGCCCTAACAGATCCTTCAGTTCATCCGACCAAGCACTAGGCGGTGCCGGACTCGTTCGATGGCCTTTTTCAAAGACCGGACATGGATGGCCTTGGGGGGCCATATGACTGCCTTCCGGCCCTGCCGGATTCGGAGAAACCCTCCACGACGATACGTCGGGATCGCCCGCCTTGTAAGGCGGTGCGGCAGGGGGAGGCGTTCCGCTCTCCATCATCTGCGGAAGAAGATCCCCCGAAGATGAGCTCTGCTGAGAAGGGCTAAGATCCGAACTACAAGGTAAAATTTCGGTTATTTTTCCTCAGAAATAAAACAAGGATTTCTCTCATTTTTAACCTCCCCTCTCTACTTACGGCTCGGTGGAGGGCTGATCCCCTTGAGGGCATAGTACGGTCGAGGCATCCCCCGGCACAGGACCCTCTGGCGAAGATTTCTTCCCCCGCTTTGAGACCATGGACTCCGGGTCTTCAGAGGCAGTCCTCTTCCTCCCCTGAGTAGAGGAATTTTCGATTCCTCCTTCCCAGACAGCCTCCCTCGGGGAGGCAGCAGCTTCTTTGTCCCCCCTTCGCTTTCTTCCGAAGGCACGATCTCCAGCATCCTGGTTAACACGGGATCCGGCGAGGTCTGGGGAAGGGGGGCCGGACACCTGATTAACTTCGCCTTCGCTACCCACTCCTGTTTCAAAGACAACTCTTTTAAGGGTGATGTTGTGATAAATGAACGGATGGTGTGTCCGGGCACAGGGCTACTTACTTGAGTATCCGGACGATTGCAGCTCAGACCTGCGTCCTCCGTAGAATCCGGACACACTACTTGTGGTCCGAAGAACAATTTGTACATCTCCACGGGCGTCATGCCAAGAAAATGTTGGAGAACTCGTGGTCCCTCCGGGTTGAACTCCCACAGGCGGAGGGAGCGACATTTGCAGGGCAGAACTCGGCGAATTAACATAACCTGTGTCACCACGACCAGACTGATGTCTCTGTCTAGGAGATCTCGGATGCGGACCTACAACAGGGGAACGTCCTTTGCCGACCCCCAGTCCAGCCCCTTATTGACCCATGACGCCAGCCGTGGCGGGGGACCCAAGCGGAAAGCAGGCGGCGCCACCCACTTGGTGCTCCTGGGAGCTGTGATATAAAACCACTCTTGTTGCCATAAGCTGAACTCCTCTTGAAAGGAGCCCTCGGGCCATGGAGCGTCAGCATTCTTGCTTATAACAGCGCCTCCACACTCCGTGTGCTGTCCCTCAATCATCTTAGGCTCTACTTTAAAGGTCTTAAGCCACAGTCCGAAGTGAGGAGTAATACGGAGGTAGGCTTCGCACATGACAATGAACGATGAGATGTGGAGGATGGACTCCGAGGCTAAGTCATGAAATTCCAGCCCATAATAAAACATGAGCCCCCTCACGAAGGGATCCGTCGCGAAGCCTAGCCCTCGGAGGAAGTGAGACACGAACACCACGCTCTCACCAGGCTTGGGAGTAGGAATAACATGCCCGTGAGCAGGCAGCCTATGTGAGATTTCGTCGGTCAAAAACCTGGCCTCTCTCAACTTTAGCACGTCTTCCTCCGTGACGGAGGAAGGCGTCCATCAGCCTCGAAGGTCGGAGCCGGACATCATCGAAGGTCCGAAGCGCCTGAAATCTGGGGCCTTGGGTGTTGGAACTCGAGGCGAAGGGAGAATTCGATTGAGATCAAAAGAAAGGAGTAAGGCCTTAGTCTCTTTATAAGAGGTTGAATACCAAGAGCCCTCCCCGTGACCGTTTGGGACTCGCCTTTGATCGAGGAGACACACCAACGGGCACGATTGGGTTACCCACGTCCGTATTGATGAGAATCCCGTAAATAAAGGGGACACAATCTCTGCTTCGACAAGACGTGCCAAGGAAACCGCCTCGCAAAACGTGCTGAGGTGGGACAGTAAAAATGGTTCAAATAAAGGCTTGGTTGTGGCGTGATGACATGCTACGGAATACGTCAGTAGATTAGATTTGTGTAAATATTATTCTCTCTATGGCAATATGTGGAACTTATTTTGCAGAGTCAGATACTATCCTTGTGTTCAAAATCTTCTATGAAGTATTCGGAGGAGGAACCCGCCTTGCAATGCCGAAGACAATCTGCGCGCCGGACTCGTCGTCATTGAAGCCTGGTTCAGGGGCTACTGAGGGAGTCCTGGATTAGGGGGTGTCCGGATAGCCAGACTATAACCTTTGGCCGGACTCTTGGACTATGAATATACAAGATTGGAGACTTCGTCCCGTGTCCGGATGTGACTTTCCTTGGCGTGGA